>NW_020637451.1:414-1000 GCF_003573695.1 Papaver somniferum
CACTCTTAATAAGTACCAATCTACCACCATACGAGAGATACCTTCTTTTCCAGCCTTCTAATCTTTTCTCCACACTCTCCACTACCATGTCCCAAATCTTCTTGCACCTATATTGAGCCCCTGCTGGCATTCCCAAATACTTGAAAGGCAAATCTTCGAGTGTACAACCGAGAACATCTTCCACAAACTCGTCATGTTTAGTATCTCCAATACTAATTGCTGTACTTTTCGTCAGATTTATACTTAGTCCCGACACCAACTCAAAACAGGTTAAAATTTCCCTAATAGTATGTAAACTTTGATACTTATCTGCGCTAAAGAGTAAAGTGTCGTCAGCAAAAAGCAATTGCGAAACAACAGGTCCATCCAGAGTGACCTTAAATCCAGATAAACAACCATTTTCTTCAGCTGTAGCGATCATCCGACAGAACCCTTCCATGACCATGGTGAATAAGAATGGAGACAAGGGGTCCCCTTGCCTAAGTCCCCTAGAGCTCCTAAAATTAACACCTGGAACCCCATTAACCAAGACAGAAAAGTGTGGATGAGATATGCAAGAACGAATCCAATTCCTCCAGGTAAAACC
>NW_020637452.1:0-311 GCF_003573695.1 Papaver somniferum
AACATTCTTGTAAAGCTACAAACGAGCTTATAAGAGAGGTACTCCAAGAATCCAAGTGCCCAAGTCCAAGAGAAATGGAACAAGTGCAGCGAAACAGAGCAAAACACTCAAAAACAAGAGACAAGACAAGGACCATTCTTAACTCATCCAAATTCAGTAATTCTCATCTCTATTTTGAAGAGAATTCAAAGAGGAAGAGAATGAAAAAAGAATGAGGTCATTCCGAGTTTGGACGAAGAAGTTACGACCAACACAAATTTACCGAATATCGACGTCAAGTATGAATACGGGTTTGCAAACGAATTTCCATA
>NW_020637453.1:0-380 GCF_003573695.1 Papaver somniferum
AGGTTCCACTCCTAATACCATCGCCATCTACTTTCATTGATAATCTCAAATCATACACTAAGCTACTGTTATTTTCTCATATGACCATTAGTTTACACAAAATTAAATCCAAATTATAAGCTTAGCTCCCTTCATTTTTTACCCGTAAATCATCCAAAATCTATCTCTCATGTAAACCACAATAATCGTTTCCTTAAACCTTCAAACTAACCATTATTGTATTTAACCAATGAATCCATGTAAATTACTCTATTCATTTTTAATATTAATCATTATTGTATTAATTAAATTTTTTTCCATTTTCTGTAAATCCATAGTTACCATGGAAATCAGATTATGTCAGCCTTATTTCTCTGGAACGCTCGTAACGTGTTTGTAAA
>NW_020637453.1:580-1000 GCF_003573695.1 Papaver somniferum
TCCTTATTAAAAATATTGTCTACTTATATAACTCTCTTTGTCCCCTAAGGTCTTGTGTAATCTCCTTTTCGACTATTTTGCTCATAACTTCTTCATTCGAAGTGGGAATGACCTCATTTTATTTTGTTACCTATGTCTTTCAGTTCCCCACAGTATACAAGAAATTTTTTAGGATTTGGACGGTTAACAATTGGTGTTGAGTCCTTATTTTCAATGTAAATTATGACTTCCCTCTTTATTTTTGGAATCAACATATGTAGAAATGCAATTTGCATAACATGTAGAGCCTTTTTTAAGTGTATTATTTTTTACCGCATTTATTCTTTAGAAAATTTTATAATAAAACTGAGTTTATCTAGTTTATAGTTGTTTTAAAAAAAGGATTTCGAATTCTAACGAAGTCACTGGACTTCCTTGAGT
>NW_020637454.1:0-197 GCF_003573695.1 Papaver somniferum
TTTCAAGAATAAATACTTTTCTTAATTAATTTTTCATTTTTAGGTACTAAATAAAGCCTGGTTATCTCACGGAGCAAAAAGAGCAAAGGAACGGCAAAGACTCTCGCTAGGAGGAAGCAAAGAATGATGTTTGCAAGAGCCGGATCAACGAGAAGTGGGCTTGAAGAGGAAGAATTGTTCTTAAAGAAGATATGGGC
>NW_020637454.1:397-689 GCF_003573695.1 Papaver somniferum
ATGCATGAGAATGAATCTGTTGATGATGTTGATGACTCTGATTGTGATCTTGCCAATTTGTTTGATGATTGTGAGCATGTTGTGACACTTGTAGAATACTTAGGAGATGTTGATGTGATTAATAATGATGTGCCTATCTTCCTACATGAGTCACAATCTGATGGCCTTCCATCCAACCTGGATTTGGTTTGTACCGATATTGTCAAACCAATTTTTCTGAGAATGCCCAACCTAGGTTTGGAACTGTGTGCTTCCCAAGTCCTCTTGGACTATTTTGCTTCTAAGTATAATA
>NW_020637454.1:889-1000 GCF_003573695.1 Papaver somniferum
CTGTTCTTGGGTCATCCGAGAAACCCCCTAATTGGGTTAATTTAATTCTCAATGTCAATTTGATTTCACTGTTAATTTTTAGGGTTCTTCATTTGCAATTTTCATTCACTG
>NW_020637455.1:0-155 GCF_003573695.1 Papaver somniferum
TATTTCTCATAGATCGTTAGAGGAGATTCCTCAATAAAAGTTGGAGTATCCATATATCGTTGCCCACGCATATATTCACTAAGAGTCATTTCCGAAGACGTCTCTTGATAACGAGAATTTCTAGACATATATCCTCGCAACGTCATCGCAGGTGG
>NW_020637455.1:166-482 GCF_003573695.1 Papaver somniferum
TTTATAATATTTCTCATAGATCGTTAGAGGTGATTCCTCAATAAAAGTTGGAGTATCCATATATCGCTGCCCACGCATATATTCACCAAGAGTCATTTCCGAAGACGTCTCTTGATAACGAGAATTTCTAGACATATATTCTCGCAACGTCATCGCAGGTGGCGTCTCCTCAAAAGGATTCATCACCGAAGAAATATAAACTACAGAGGGATTATATACAATCACAAACAAGGCCGACTCGACTCCACCAAAGCAAACCTAAAGATTTCTAGCAAACAAAAAGCATGATGGCTCCACTTACATTGTTTCTAGACTA
>NW_020637455.1:577-915 GCF_003573695.1 Papaver somniferum
ATTTCTAGCAAACAAAAAGCATGATGGCTCCACTTAGATTGTTTCTAGACCAGCTTCTATCTCTCGAAGGGGAATTCGTTACAGTTTGAGCAACCCCTCTGGATCAATCCGAGCTAATGTGAGATGAAACTGAGGCGAGGGAAGCTCAATGGATCTTTGATACCCAAGGCCTCACCGACATTACAAGGCGGCTTGTTTCAACTCCCATAAGTCATCATGAACTTTGAAATTGCTTAAAAGGTAACCAATATCTTTCGAAAATTTTTCCTAACAAGCTCGATACCCTATAGGTCTCTTTCTAATCAGATTTTAAAGCTTGGGTTCGCGTTAGGTTTTGT
>NW_020637456.1:0-505 GCF_003573695.1 Papaver somniferum
CTGAGATACCGGTCTGACTAATATCAACACACTGGCATATACAAGGGAACCAGTGGTCGATAATCCTAACTCTAGGTCAACACAACTGGCATATACAAGGGTACCAGTGGTCGACTTTATTGAATTTTATTCCGTTTGGTCTAATGGCCAGGTCTCAATTTTTTATTTTTTTTACTATCCCAGTCACTCTATTTCACCCTAGCAATGGTAAAAGTAAAACAAAAAGAAGTGATCAGGATTCTTTTGATGTTTCCATCATAAAAATAGAAAGTGAAAAGGACTCGACGAGATATGGCGAAACTATCATGGTTTTTCTAACACCTGAGCTCTGTGCTTTTATGAATAGACTCTTCTAGATGTTTCCATCTAATCAGATTGGTTCCTCAACTCCTATAACCAAGATGTTCCCATCCACTTAGATTGGTTAGTTCCTACCTCAATAAGTATAAGTTTCTAGGCTCTGGAGTTTATTTCAACTAAAAAGTTTCTCTCATACCCCCGAACT
>NW_020637456.1:516-863 GCF_003573695.1 Papaver somniferum
TGGAGTTTATTTATTGCAACTAAAAAGTTTCTCCCATACCCCCAAACTTAAATCTAACATTGTCCTCAATGTTCTAAAGATGAAATTAAAAGCATGAACAAGGAGAAACGGTTACTATTTGAAGCAAAAGAGTTAAGGAAGGATATTACCGTGTTGCATGAGATTGGGTTACCTCCCAAGAAGTGCTAAGTTTAAAGTCTTCAGCCAGACTTAGAAAAGGTTTAGTCAACTTGAACCGTATAACAGTAGCCGGAATAACTGTGGTTCTTTAAAACCAAAAAGTGCTGACAAAAGAAAACTGCAATGAACCAAGAAAATGTACAAGACTAGCATGCCCTTACCTAGTT
>NW_020637456.1:874-1000 GCF_003573695.1 Papaver somniferum
CCCTTACCTAGTTTCTGGATAACTATCGCTAATTGCGGTTCAGGTTCAGGTTCTATGAAGGGGTCTAAATAGACTATTTTCCTCGGATGCATTTCCTCATAGGTAGGATCCAAATTATTAGGTCCT
>NW_020637457.1:0-378 GCF_003573695.1 Papaver somniferum
AGGCATATCAGAGCACCAACTACTTCCCATTACTCAAGCAAAACAGGCCTTCCTAGCAATTCATCATTCATTAGTGCACTAAGGTTTCATCTGAGCCTCAGCAGTGACTCAGAACATAATTAACACTACAATGGAACTAAACATGATCAAGTTTTAAACAGGAAATTAAACTAACTAACATGTGAGAAACAAAAATTAAAAGATGGAATTAAACAGCAAGAACAAACATGAACAAAAATTGAAGAACCCTAAATATAAAATTGAAAATTAAAACTAAAATTAAACAGTGATTAACCCAAATTTGGGGGTATCTCGGCTAACCAAGAACAACCTTTAACATCCTACATCACTTCCCTTTTATAGCTTACAACAAAATAC
>NW_020637457.1:578-973 GCF_003573695.1 Papaver somniferum
ACTATGTGAATTGTGCTAGAATCAGGGTGCCTAAATATCTAGACTAAGACTCCTAATAAAAATACATATTTGCACAAGAGTCAACATTTCAAGGTAAATGAACTCCATTTTTATGATTTTTCATTTTTTTAATTATTTTTTTTTTTCAATTTTTAACTTTTTATTTTCATTTTTCATTTTTTTCAAAAGAAGGAGTTCTTGTTTTCAATTATGGCATATTATCAAAGTATCTATTTTTCACCCCCAAACCTAAACTAAACATTGTCCTCAATGTTTAAAAATATGGAAGGAATTAAAATGCAACATATGGAAAGGGACATGCTGAGTAGAGTAAAAGGAGAGAGAATACCCGATTTCGGCGAAAGCAGAATTAAAACTCCGTTATTCAAGGCAAA
>NW_020637458.1:0-335 GCF_003573695.1 Papaver somniferum
AGCAAGTGATTAATATGATGAGCTAAACCCCAACACTGGGATGATGGAGGAAGCCCGATTTCACGCATGTGGTAATTCTAATAATTCTTCTATGACTATTTGCATTGGTTTTTAATTGACTTATGATTTTTATTGAATGGGTGTGATTTCGTTTGATGGTGTATGCTTGGTCTATGTATTTTTGATACATCATGCTTTTGATTTACAGTCATTGCTTTTCAAAAATCTATTTTTGGCAAAGAACAAGAGTCCATATTTTTATTATTTGAACTATAATTGATTGGAATTATTATTTGAGTCGCATGAATGGAATTTGGTGGAATCCTGAGTCTCAG
>NW_020637458.1:346-1000 GCF_003573695.1 Papaver somniferum
TTTAGTATTTTTATTCTTAGTTCTTAAATCAAACCTTTACACAATCCGATTTGAACGAACTTTACTACCACTTTCAAAACTACATCACGTACTTGCATATGCATACCCGTATGCGTACTAGCGAGGTCAGATAAAGTCCGGGAGCTAGAGTATGCGTACCGGTATGCATACTGGCGAAGTCAGTTGAAGTCCGGGTACTATAGTATGCGCACCTATACGCGTACTGGATTCAACTGAAGTTTGGAAGTGTATGACAGTATGCGTACCCGTTTGCATACTGGAGAACACAGTCCAAGTCTGGCTACTTAGGTATGCGTACCCGTTTGCATACTTGAGTAGGTTATGTTCTAAAATCAGTTTGTTCATGAACTAATACATTTATATAATAAGTAATGCAATCTTTTGCAAACCGTGGATATAATGTTCATGAATTGATTCGAGCGAATCAAAATTGATTTTGCTTTAATTGTGTCTTGTATACTTCTATGGTAATATAAAAAATTGAACAACACTAGAACTAGTTTCATTTGAGTCATTTGAACTAGTTATGGTTAAGATGAATAAGGTTGATATGAAAGTGTTCATATGGCTAACTTCGGTTAACTATTGTTGATCCAACAAGGTGTACACGTTTAGGTACGGTTACTCATATAT
>NW_020637459.1:0-255 GCF_003573695.1 Papaver somniferum
ATGAAGAATGTGTTGAGGAAGCATGCCTAGCAAAACAATATTGGTGTTGAGGAATTTGCACGTATCAACACCAATATGAAGAATGTGTTGAGGAAGCATGCCTAGAAACATAGTAATGGTGTTGAGGAATTTGTACGTCTCAACACCAATAGGAAGAATGTGTTGGGTAAGCATGCCTAGCATCACAGTAGTGGTGTTGAGGAATTTACACGTCTTAACACCAAGAGGAAGAATGTGTTGGGTAAGCATGCCTAG
>NW_020637459.1:455-709 GCF_003573695.1 Papaver somniferum
GAATTTGCACGTCTCAACACCAAGAGGAAAATGTGTTGAGGAAGGATGCCTAGCAACACGGTAGTGGTGTTAAGGAATTTTCACGTCTCAACAGCAAGAGGAAGAATGTGTTGAGGAAGCATGTCTAGCAACAAAATAGTGGTATTGAGGAATTTGCACGTCTCAACACCAAGCCGAAGAATGTGTTTATGAAGCATGCCTAGCAACACAGTAGTGGTGTTGAGGAATTTTCACATCTCAACACCAAGAGGAAA
>NW_020637460.1:0-692 GCF_003573695.1 Papaver somniferum
CCCAAACGTGTACGTGTATATTTGTTCAACATAGTAACCCGAAAGGTTAACCATATGAGCATTTCATATTAACCTAGTTCTTCTTCACCATAACTAGTTCAATTGACTCAAATGAACTAGTTAGAGAGTTGTTCAATTGCTATGAGATCTTATGTAACTACACAAGACACAATTGAAACAAAGATGATTCGATTCGATGAATCGGCTCATGAACTTTATAGCCACGGTTTGCATAAAGCATTCCTTAGTAATTTAAGTTTCATTTTCCGAGCACATCTTTAGATCATAACCACTTAAGATCACAAACAAGTTCGCGGACTTAAGGCAACCGACATAGTTTTCCAAACTCAACAGAAAATCTCGGCAAAGAGGCTTCCGCCAGTTCGCGGACTAAACACGCAAACGAGTTTTTGGAAAATCCCAGCAGAAATTCTCGGTAAGAGAACTTCCGTTAGTTCGCGAACTGGGTTCGCGGACTTGGCAAAGCCAATTCCTCTGGTTTATCTCAATCAACAAAGTTCGAAAAACTTCGGATTAAGGAATACATGGTTATGTAATCTAAACTCTCATTCCAATCATTGAGACATTCTCAGAGGACGTTATATAGCCGTTATTCACAGACCTTTTCACGTCAGAGCAATTCTCAAAGTAATTGAAACTTTTCATGACTTTCGTCACTAGGTGAAGATAAA
>NW_020637460.1:703-1000 GCF_003573695.1 Papaver somniferum
TCACGTCAGAGCAATTCTCAAAGTAATTAAAACTTTTCATTACTTTCGTCACTAGGTGAAGATAAACTTGATCAAAGCGAAACGCTTTAACAACACACGATTTCGAGAAAAAGATAAGTAGTGAATACTCAGCTCGAAATGTCAAATGTGTATGATCCAGTCTATATAACATACAACTTTTTGTCTCATAAGAAGTAGGAGATAAAATAGATAGACTTTTGAGTGATAGATAAGTTCAAGTCTCCACATACCTTTTTGTTGATGAAGTTCCACGGTTCCTTGTGTAGATCTTCGTCG
>NW_020637461.1:0-201 GCF_003573695.1 Papaver somniferum
GATTCAAGTGGAGGGAATGAGATTGGTGAAGCTTCAAATAACAACAATGATTGTGTTGATGGTAAGATTGTCTCAACTAATGATATGGGTTGGATGTTTGATGAGGAGATGTTGATAGAGGAAGGCATGAACAATGGTTGGAATGAAGATCCCATTGCTCAAGATGAAGGAACCAACACTCAAAATGAGGAACCCCAAGGC
>NW_020637461.1:212-364 GCF_003573695.1 Papaver somniferum
AATGAAAAAACCAACACTCAAAATGAGGAACCCCAAGGCCAAAACAATCAGGTAAACTTCCTATACTCTTCAAATTGTCGGAATGGTGCTCCAAGTGGTCGAATCATCCACACTATGGAACAACTCAGAGAAAGGGTCGTCATAGTCGGGGG
>NW_020637461.1:531-886 GCF_003573695.1 Papaver somniferum
AACCAACACTCAAAATGAGGAACCCCAAGGCCAAAACAATCAGGTAAACTTCCTATACTCTTCAAATTGTCGGAATGGTGCTCCAAGTGGTCGAATCATCCACACTATGGAACAACTCAGAGAAAGAGTCGTCATAGTCGGGGGGGTGTATACCCAAACGACTCTCTGAGGTCGTCAGTATATTGACACTACCAATAACGACTCAAACCTGCAACTTTTCCAGGTTATGAAAAATCGTTAGGATAGTGTGCTAAACATTGACGACCCTTTTTAACTAGGTCACTTAGAGTCGTTTTGTTGTTTTGTTTACACATTGACGACTCTAAAACCAAAACTCTCTGTAAAAAGTAACACT
>NW_020637461.1:897-1000 GCF_003573695.1 Papaver somniferum
CTGAAGACTCTAAAACCAAAACTCTCTGTAAAAAGTAACACTTAGGGTCGTCACACATGTAGTCATATGAAATGACGATCCTAACTATCAATTACTAATTTCT
>NW_020637462.1:0-635 GCF_003573695.1 Papaver somniferum
AAATTTTTAAAACTACAAAGTAACCGAACTTAGCCAATAGAGTTCGGTTGATTCGCAAAAAATACTTTTAACCGAACTTCTTTTATTAGAACAACAAAAGTCCATAAGTTCGGTTCCTTCGCAAAATAAGGATATCACCGAACTTTAGTTTACGAAAATAATGAGAAGTCCACAAGTTCGGTCCGTTCGCAAAAATGTTAAGTTTTCTATGTAACCGAACTCTAGCTAATTCGCCAAGAAATAAATTTCATAGTAACCGAACGTTTTCCTAATTGCATATATGCATATATAAGCCCAGTTCGGTTGATTCGCAAAATATGTTGAAGTTTGCGAACCAACCGAACTTCTAACACTAAATTACTTTTAACCTGCAGTTCGGTTGGGAACTTGGTTGCGTTGAAGTTTGCGAACTAACCGAACACACAAGATGTACCCAAATAAATTGTTAATTTCAAAGTTCGGTTACCTACCATTTTATCCTAGGTAACCGAACATTACACTGTACGACCAAAACCTCCATTAACGAGCGAGTTCGGTAACCTGCGTGTTTGGAAAATATAACCGAACTACACTTTCAGGTGTGTTCGGTTACATGTTCTTGACATATGGTAACCGAACTGACCCAAATCTACATA
>NW_020637462.1:646-1000 GCF_003573695.1 Papaver somniferum
GTTCGGTTACATGTTCTTGACATATGGTAACCGAACTGGCCCAAATCTACATAAAAAATTTCATTTTTTTTGAAAGTTTGGAGCAATTCAACCAACATTATTTAAGTTTGAAGCACACCTGGGTACCCAAATACCCTTCCTCCGGTTGTGGTTGGTAAAATCCATCGTTTTTCATGTTTTCCTTCTTCATTTTCTCTAACTTTACTCTCTCAATAATTCTACTTCTTTAAAAAAAAAACATCTGATTTTTTAATCTCACTAATTATCTTTAACTTAATCATCTCACTAATCATTACACTAACTATTATCAACACTAACTAATCATCACCCAAAATTAATCAGGAGGGTAATTTA
>NW_020637463.1:0-779 GCF_003573695.1 Papaver somniferum
AGTTCGAACTCGCAAATTTAGCATACCTGAAGATGAATCCATTTGCAGGCATTATGTTTTTGTTATGCAAGATATGGCCGATGGTGGACAAAATCAACATCAAGAGGAAGCATGGAGTCGCATATTTCAGAGATTTCAAGAAGAAACATTGAACCTCAATAATCGAACTGCAGATGGATTGTGTCATCGCTTCAGAATAATGAGCAAGGATGTGAAGTTGTGGGATGTTGTACTTGCTGAAGGTTATCAAAACCGACAAAATGGAAAAAACACAAATGATGTGGAGAAAATGTGTCGGCTTGAATGGCGCAACAGAGTTGGTGAAAATTTTCACTTTGAGGGTTGTTATCTTATGTTGAGGGTGTTGCCCAAATATGATCAGTTTAGAGTAACTGCCCGAATAATTTAGATTTGTCTTTCGTTTCTATAATGCAACTATCATTTGTATCAAATTTTAATTTTAAGATATTAATATAAAACTTGTGCATCTTTCATTAAAAGTTTAGAATTTTAATTTACATTAGTGCCTCTTTCATTCATCTAGATAATGACATAACCAACAATTAGGACTTTAAAAGTAAAAATTTGGGACAATGTTCCAAGCACCACTCCAAGAAAAGTAAAAATTTGGGACAATGTTCCTTTTTACTTTTCTTGGTCTTCTCTTAGTTGGAGGTTTGATTTGGTTAATATCCAAAACTTGTATACTTCTTTGATTTTTACCTATTTCTTTAAAACCTTCACATATCTTATTAAGGGCGGATTCAAGCACCACTCCA
>NW_020637464.1:0-1000 GCF_003573695.1 Papaver somniferum
CTTCTTCTTCTTCTTCTTCTTCTTCTTCTTCTTCTTCTTCTTCTTCTTCTTCTTCTTCTTCTTCTTCTTCTTCTTCTTCTTCTTCTTCTTCTTCTTCTTCTTCTTCTTCTTCTTCTTCTTCTTCTTCTTCTTCTTCTTCTTCTTCTTCTTCTTCTTCTTCTTCTTCTTCTTCTTCTTCTTCTTCTTCTTCTTCTTCTTCTTCTTCTTCTTCTTCTTCTTCTTCTTCTTCTTCTTCTTCTTCTTCTTCTTCTTCTTCTTCTTCTTCTTCTTCTTCTTCTTCTTCTTCTTCTTCTTCTTCTTCTTCTTCTTCTTCTTCTTCTTCTTCTTCTTCTTCTTCTTCTTCTTCTTCTTCTTCTTCTTCTTCTTCTTCTTCCACTTTCAATGGATTGACCACCACTATCACCAGCTAAAAATGCACCACCACTATCACCAGCTAAAAATGCATAAATCCTTATCTAGAATCTCCAAATCTTAAACCTACATGTATCCTGTAAGTCGTTGAGCACATCCCTTTTGTTCATTTCCATTCAAACATCAAACAAAGTACACGTGGGTTGAGCTGAGATCCATGTCAAAAGAGTTTGTCAAATCTAAATATTTTCTTCTAGAAATATGCAGAAATATAGAACAACGTCGTACAGTATCGAAAAAAAAAAAACTACGGTACAACTTTGCAGAACATTACAAAAAAAAAAAAAAAAAACTAACGCTAAACACATGGAAAGAGGAGAAAAAACTCAAAAACCTGATTATTCATTGAATTGGGAGTAGGGAAAAATAGACGGATGAAAAGTGAATCCATCGAGGAATACAGTATACATGACAACTTTTAGTAGCATCGAGAAAAGCTCTCAGCGTCCTGCGCGGCCAATCACCAAGAATTCCATGTGATGCTTTGCAGATTTAAGCGTGGCTGTCATATCCTATAATATATATGTAGTAGTTTTCGGAACCAATAGGTAGATGATAAAAGGTGAAGTCCATTTTTACAAGGGAGCAA
>NW_020637465.1:0-502 GCF_003573695.1 Papaver somniferum
GTGTTAGAAATAACATGATAGTTTCACCATATCTCGTTGAGTCCTTTTCACTTCTATTTTTATTTTATTTTGTTTTTAAACTATGTACTCTAAGTGATTAGGTGGGGCTCACGATTCAAGTTGTTACCAATGCTAGGGTGAATTAGAGTGATTGAGATACCATGAAAAAAAAAGTTGAAAAAGAAAAAGAAAAAAAAAAGAGATGAAAAAAAAAACATGGTAGTTACCAAAAAGTTGAAAAAAAAAATTATTATGAAAAAAAAAATTGAGACCAGACCATTTGACCAAAAGGAATAAATGCAATAAAGTCGACCACTGGTACCCTTCTATATGCCAGTTGTGTTGACCTAGAGTTAGGTTATCGACCACTGGTTCCCTTGTATATGCCAGTGTGTTGATATTAGTCAGACTAGTATCTCAATCCATTAGAATAGGTTCATTTTGGCGGAGGCCTTCAGACAGATATGGGAAACGCCGTTCACTTAGTAAACATCAAAACCAT
>NW_020637465.1:540-1000 GCF_003573695.1 Papaver somniferum
CTCAATCCATTAGGATAGGTTCATTTTGGCGGAGGCCTTTAGACAAATAAGGGAAACGCCGTTCACTTAGTAAACATCAAAATCATCTATGTTTTTCTCTATATCCATCTTCTTGATCTATCCATGTGATTAGCTTGACTCCGAATATGATGTCCATAGTGCAACTATCTGAGTAGAGCTCTGTGACTTATATATGAATTTTAGTATGCTTGAGTGCAAACTCGTGTACAACAATTGGAATTTCGCATCAGGGTACTTCGTCCTGTAGTCATTATAAGTATGCCAACCAAGGAGATTCTTTAGTGCCTTCCAAGGTTCTGCGTAGATAGCTAATGTCTGGAGTAAAGGTTTTGTGGGTATATCTCTTGTAAGCCCTCCCGAGACTATAACTCGTCCACTAGGGCCACCTAGGGGTTTAAAGGCTTATTGCATACGCTAAATGCAATCGACGATGCCTGCG
>NW_020637466.1:0-370 GCF_003573695.1 Papaver somniferum
GAATACCCCAGTGAGTATTCTCTTTCTTCATGGAGATCAATTCATAATTTTCAAAGAAACTCGCTACTGTGTATTTCTCAGCAATTATCTCCAAGTCTGCGAATTTAGGATCCCTAAGTTCTTTGGAGTACAAAGATCCTTTACCATCACCACGGTTAGCAAACTCTAGCATCAGACGGATGCAATCCCCACTCAATTGGAAGATAGCTCGTGAAAATCCCGAGTGAGCGAAAATTTCATAGAACAGAGCACTAGTGGAAAACAGATGTTCCGCGACCGTCAGGACATGTCATATATACGAGTTATACGACCATTTCCAACCGTCTCTGTTGGGGTCTCTGATAAAGCGCCGCTGTTTTGTACGACCCTT
>NW_020637466.1:570-786 GCF_003573695.1 Papaver somniferum
GAAAGATGAGGCGTAGATAGAAGGAGAAGATATCTTTATCCTCGATAATAACGAGGTCTCTTCTTTCCGATCCAGCCATCCATCTCATCTCAATCAATGGCTCAAATCTTAAACATCTACATCCGTTCATCAGACATCTAAAACAGTAACTGCAATGTACACCTGCGGGTCTCTGAATTGGAGTTCCAAGAGGGATACAAGGGTAAATAAATTTTG
>NW_020637466.1:797-1000 GCF_003573695.1 Papaver somniferum
TGTACACCTGCGGGTCTCTGAATTGGAGTTCCAAGAGGGATACAAGGGTAAATAAATTTTGTTATTCTGATACAGCTTATTAAGCTCTCGGATATGGTCCATTTTCTTATTATATCAGAGACGGTTATTTATGGTCGGCGGTCCAACTACCATTAATGAGTGTCTCGGATGTGGGTAGTTAAACACCCATTTTCCACTAGTGG
>NW_020637467.1:0-430 GCF_003573695.1 Papaver somniferum
CTGGATTAACATGTACATGGTCCTATTCAAGATTATGGAAGAGTTTGGTAGCTATTTTATAGCCAACAGCACGTGAAAAAGCTCAACATAAGCGATTATCATTTCAACTGCATGAGAAGAAGAAAAATAATAATCGCATATTTAGTCGAGATTTATGGATCTGTTGGGCTATATAAGTGTTGGTTTACATCAAAGAAAAGTTTAGAAAGTTTTAGAAACCTTTAGGAGAGAGTTTAGAGTCCAGGAGAGCCAAGGAGAAGCGATTACAGAGAAGACAGTGCTGCTGCTGCTGCCATTGAAGAGCTTCAAGAACACGAAGAACAGACTCGCAGAGTCAGTCGTTCTTCAACAGTCTTAAACAGCAGTATCCGTGTTCTTCATTACAGCAGTACCGAAGTGTCGTTCTTCAACAGTGCAAACAACGAACTCG
>NW_020637467.1:441-1000 GCF_003573695.1 Papaver somniferum
TCAACAGTCTTAAACAGCAGTATCCGTGTTCTTCATTACAGCAGTACCGAAGTGTCGTTCTTTAACAGTGCAAAGAACGACGTTCTTATACAACACTTGTGTTGTATCGATTATTTTCAGCACTTACCCTTTTGTAACAGTGACGCTGTAACACTATTACAGCGTTACAAACTTCAATTATCAATTATTTTCATCAATAAAAACACTTATTTAGCCATGCATACATCTTGTGAGTGTGTTTTCGGGATGAGGAGCTAAACCCATTAGCCAAGGCGACGAAGGAAGCCATTGTTCCACATTAATTGGTATAATTCTAATTTTACTATTTATTTGCAATATTATTATTGGATTATTTGCATGGAATTGGAATTGAAATAATAGTTTTTATTGAATAGTTGTGAATTAATTTGATGAAGCATGCTGGGTTTTAAAAACTTTTGATGTTTTATACTCTTTGATTACAATTATTACTTCAAAAATATATTTGAGGCAAATATTAGAATTATTTTTAAAGATAGAATTGCATGAATATTATTTAGAGTTTACTATTTATTTGGTC
>NW_020637468.1:0-345 GCF_003573695.1 Papaver somniferum
CAAGGAAGCTTTAGAGGTGACCATATCAGACATTAAGGGTATAATTCCTACTGTTTGTATGCATCAGATCTATTTAGAGGAAGACACCAAACCTTCTAGGGAGATGCAACGTCGACTAAACCCCAATATGAAAGAAGTAGTTCGAACTGAGGTTCTTAAGCTATTAGATGCAGGCATTATCTACCCTATTTCAGACAGTAAGTGGGTCAGCCCCGTTCAGGTTGTTCCCAAGAAATCTGGTATTACTGTAGTCCAGAATGATAACAATGAGTTAATCCCGACCCGAGTGACCACGGGTTGGCGTGTTTGTATTGACTATAGGAAATTGAACAAGGTCACTAGGAA
>NW_020637468.1:356-1000 GCF_003573695.1 Papaver somniferum
TGAGTGACCACGAGTTGGCGTGTTTGTATTGACTATAGGAAATTGAAAAAGGTCACTAGGAAAGACCACTTTCCCCTTCCCTTCATCGACCAGATGCTAGAGAGATTAGCTGGACATAGTCACTACTGCTTTTTAGATGGCTACTCTGGATATAATCAGATCGTCATTGCCCCAGAATATCAGGAGAAAACCACTTTTACCTGTCCCTTTGGTACCTTTGCGTATAGACGCAAGCCTTTCGGGCTATGTAATGCCCCTGCGACTTTTCAGCGTTGCATGATGAGCATATTTTCTGACATGGTAGAACGGTTTTTGGAGGTCTTTATGGATGATTTTTCAGTGTTTGGTTCGTCTTTCGATGAGTGCTTGCGTCATTTGTCATTAGTTTTGACTAGGTGTAAGGAAAAGAATTTAGTGCTTAATTGGGAGAAATGTCACTTTATGGTTCGTTCAGGAATTGTTCTAGGGCATATCGTATCTTGAAATGGTATAGAGGTGGATAGAGCCAAAGTTGACCTTATTAAAACTTTACCGGTCCCAAAAACCGTAAGAGATATTAGGTCATTCTTAGGGCATGCTGGATTTTATTGTCGTTTCATTTAGGATTTTAGCTTGATGTCTAGACCTCTTTGCAATTTGCTTGC
>NW_020637469.1:0-127 GCF_003573695.1 Papaver somniferum
CTAACAAATATATACAAACAGTAAGCCAAGATGAAGTGGAATGCAGGGAAAATGAAAGTGCAGTGAAAATGAAAATGCAGTGATGCTAAGTTAACAACTACAAAATGGCAGATAAACTACAGCTAAG
>NW_020637469.1:138-330 GCF_003573695.1 Papaver somniferum
TCTAAGATGAAGTGGAATGATGATGTTATTAAACTATTACAAAATGGCAGATCAAATAAACTAGTTACATATAACACGATTAAGAACAAAAAAACCAAAAATCTAACACATATATACCAGTAGTATATTAAAAATCAGTAAAGTGGAAGAAAAGAAACAATCACACCGCTACCGAGTTCCCGGCAACGGCGC
>NW_020637469.1:530-897 GCF_003573695.1 Papaver somniferum
TTGCACCTTTTTATTGGCATTTAACTCATCATTTGTGCACTAATGCTCCATTTTATCCCATATTCTGTGTTTTCGTTGTTTTCAAGAATAAATACTTTTCTCATTTAATTTTGCATTTTTAAGTACTAAATAAAGCCTGGTTTAACTCACAGAGCGAAAAGAACAAAGAAACGGCAAAGACTCCCGCAGAAAGGCAGCGAAGATTGATGTTTGCAAGAGCCGAATCAATTAAAAGTGGGCTTGAAGAGGAAGAATTGTTCTTAAAGAAGATATGGGCTTGGCATACCCAAGGCCCAAAACCCTTACCCAAATCCATTTCCATTATCCATACCCATTTCCATGAGAGCCGTCAGATTGGATCCATCTC
>NW_020637470.1:0-341 GCF_003573695.1 Papaver somniferum
AAAGAAAAAAGAAAACTAACCTCGATGAATCCAAGGAAAACACCAGCAGGAAGATTAATTCGTAAAAATTAAAAGGAAGAAAGTTACGAACAGTGAAGATCTACAGAGAGAACAATATGGAGATGAAGAAGAAAATAAAAAGAGTAAAAGAAAAAGAAAGAAGAAAAGTTGTAATGACAGAATTTATGGAAGAACAATAGAGTTGCAGAGATGAGAGAATAAAAAGAGAAGAGAAAGTAAAAAGAACATGGAAAGAAGAGTAAGAAGAATATATAGAGAGGATTTTTTACTCGAAGAAATAAACACCATTAATATGAAAGGACGTGAGCGGTTGAAAAGCA
>NW_020637470.1:352-731 GCF_003573695.1 Papaver somniferum
AAAAAGAACATGGAAAGAAGAGTAAGAAGAATATATAGAGAGGATTTTTTACTCGAAGAAATAAACACCATTAATATGAAAGGACGTGAGCGGTTGAAAAGCAGTGGTTACAGAAGACGTGTCAAGAAATAGATGGAAGAAAGGATACGTGTGATAAATGCAGAATATGAAGAGATGAACAGCTGCGGCATTTCTCACATCGTTCTCTACTTCGCAGAGAAGATATGAGAAGAGGCAAGATGTAGGATCAGAATCTCGCAGCTGATGAGTGCCAAATATTGTATATATTTATCCCTTTTTGTTGGCATTTTAACTCATCTTTTATGCGTTAATTCTACATTTTATCCCATATTCTGTATTTTCATTGTTTTCATGAATA
>NW_020637470.1:931-1458 GCF_003573695.1 Papaver somniferum
TTTAATTCTTTCCATATTTTGAAACATTGAGGACAATGTTTAGTTTAGGTTTGGGGGTATAGAGTAGATACCATGATAATTTGCCATAATTGAAAACGAACTCCTTCTTTTTGAAAAAATTTGAAAAATTCCAAAAAAAAATTGAAAAATCAAAATTCTAAAAAAATTAAAAAATTGAAAAAAAATCATAAAAATGGAGCTCATTTACCTTGAAATGTTGACTCTTGTGCAAATATGTAATTATTAGGAGTCTTAGTCTAGATATTTAGGCACCCTGATTCTAGCACAATTCACATAGTGATAAGAAATTTGCACGCGCACGATCTACCAATACATGTATGGCCTCGATCTTCAAGGTGTTTGATAGGAAGTTACGATTGCCAATCACTTTAGAATACTGAACGAAACTTGACTAGCTTGTTCTTTGGTTGGTTGGGATAGAAGGTGGAGGTTACATTAAGAAAGACAACCATCGAATTTAACTGGGTGCATCAAAAAGGGCTACCTCTTGCAAAGTGTCATGTAAT
>NW_020637470.1:1658-2000 GCF_003573695.1 Papaver somniferum
CTGTTAAATGTTCACTGTCAGTTAAATGTTCCTGTTGTGTTTAATGTATTGTTACATTTGAAGGAATGCTAGGCTAGGTATCTGTGAAGCAATGTGCTGATTGTGCAATGGCAAGAAATCAGTGCTCATAGCAAGCTGATGTTCTTGCCATTCTTCTTGTATGCTTAGGTTGTAGTGTTGATTGTGCATTGGGGGAAATTAGTGCTCACTAGTGACAATGAGCAAGCTAATTTTCCTCCCATTCTTTTAGTTTGCCTGTATCCTGCCTAGTATTGCTTCTTTTCAGTTTCTTCATCACATCTCTGCCCTTGGCCTTAGGCCTTGGTTCATTCTTGTTTTGTT
>NW_020637471.1:0-311 GCF_003573695.1 Papaver somniferum
CTAACTCACTGTCGCAGGCATCGTCGATTGCATTTAGCGTATGCAATAAGCCTTTAAACCCCTAGGTGGCCCTAGTGGCCGAGTTATAGTCTCGGGAGGGCTTACCAGAGATACACCCACAAAACCTGTACCCCAGACCTTAGCTATCTACGCAGAACCTTGGAAGGCACTAAAGAATCTCCTTGGTTGGATACTTATTGACTACAGGAAGAAGTACCCTGATGCGAAATTCCAATTGCTGTACACGAGTTTGCACTCAAGCATACTAAAATTCATATAAAGTGACAGAGCTCTACTCAGATAGTTGCACT
>NW_020637471.1:511-653 GCF_003573695.1 Papaver somniferum
CTTTTTTTTTCTTCTCTTTTAGCTTTTAGCTTTTAACTTTAAGCTTTTTGTTCCCAAGTCCTTAGTATTCCACTTCGAACCTGTAAATCAAAGACACAAAAAGAAACGTAAAAAGGAACAACTAATAATAAATAAATAAAAA
>NW_020637472.1:0-429 GCF_003573695.1 Papaver somniferum
GTCCACTCGCTGCCAGGTTTCGATCTCGGAGTCTGGTTTGCATCCAATGTGCAGAAATAGGGTTTGTTTAAGGTTTCGTAGAATATTCCGAAGGAATCTTACCTGTAAATGGATGGATTCATCCTTCTTACCAAGTTTTGTGTGTGTTTAAGGTTTCGTAGAATATTTCCATTGAATCTTACCAATAAATGGTTGGATTCATCGTTTTTGTGTACTTTCAGAGTTCTTGTTCATAGTTTGTAAGTCGTTATACCGAACTTGAAGTTTGGATTGACACTGAGCTTCATATTCATCAATTTCGATGATGTATCATGCTAATTTTGAAGTCAGAACCCTCTCAGAGCTTCGTGGTTCATAGATTATAGGCCATTATACCAAGTTTGAAGTTCGAATCGACATCGATCTTCATATTTATCGATTTTGATGATG
>NW_020637472.1:629-1000 GCF_003573695.1 Papaver somniferum
TGTTCTTTCCCAAAATAGATATTAGGGTTCTTGGATGTAATTGAATCAAGTGACTGAAATTGAAATTGAGGTTTTAGGGAAGGATTAGAGATGGGAATGTTTGATTTGAAAAATTAGAGGCCGTGGTGGTGGTAGAGGCAGAGGAGGCAGCAAAGGAGGAGGTCGTGGTAGTGGTGGAATGAAAGGTGGTAGTAAAATGATTGGGTACAAAGTCTGAAATCCTTTTAGATCAAAGCTTGTTGCTGCTGTACTTGGTGGTGTTGACAATATTTGGATTGTAAGTATTATTTGTGTATAATGTTTGGGATTTTTCACTTTGTGTTTTTACTTTTTTTTCTTTGTCATTGTTTAAACATAATGGTGTTTGATTT
>NW_020637473.1:0-552 GCF_003573695.1 Papaver somniferum
CATTACCATCTCTTGTTCACTAATGAATTCTGGTTATCTTTGTCGTCTTTTGAGGTTACTGGCAGGGCAGTTCAAAATTTATTTCAAACATTCAAGGGTAAGATTTTATTTTTCCTTAATCTTTTGCTTTGTAATTAATTTGGCTTGATTTGTTACCATCCAGTATTTGAGAACAAAACTATAATTTCCTAGTAATGTTTGTCGATTCGAGATGTTTTAATAGCAGAATACCTCACTTTGACAGATTGCCATTGTTGTGGCTAGTATGTGTTCACAATTTTGCTCTCCAGGTACCATGGTAAATATAATTTCTTTGTCTTGATGTTCACCTCATCTTTTATATAGATTGAAATATTACTATTGGAATTGGTTGAAGTCTTCTTATTATGCAGGGTACTTCTCGGGTGACAAAAAATCCCAAGCACAACAGCAGGTTACTTCTAGGGTGCCAAAAAATCCCAAGCACAACATCCTGAAGCTAAAGTCGTATTCGCTTGCATACCAGGAGCTGATCCAAGTTTACTTCGAAGCGACTGATGTTATTATCAACTC
>NW_020637473.1:563-1000 GCF_003573695.1 Papaver somniferum
AAGCTAAAGTCGTATTGGCTTGCATACCAGGAGCTGATCCATGTTTACTTCGAAGCGACTGATGTTATTATCAACTCTATCATTGTTTCTCAGTGTAGTGCTAAGTGGACTACCACTCCTGTAATAATAGATTGATAATTTTATTCAAGTTTTGCTCGTTGCTTTGCTTGTAAGTTTGGTAACAGGTCTTGTAACTTTATGGTCGATATACTTGCAATTTTATGCCAAGTGTCCAAGTCCTGGATGAATGGTCATTGTTATCGCATTTCCTTATGTTAAAGAGGCTTTGGTCAGTGATGTAACTACCCTTTATTATTAAAATAAATAATGTTTTGATCTTTTGAATATTTTCGCTTCTAATTGTACATTTTTTTTTGGGGGGCGGGGGGAGAAATAGCGGTTCTGTAGATTCATATTTATCAGTAGCGTAATTTGGA
>NW_020637474.1:0-532 GCF_003573695.1 Papaver somniferum
TTGATTAAGATCAATTTTGTTGATTGCATGATGGACTCCCCTGAAAAACATTGGCGCGCGTGTAAACGAGTTGCTCTACCAACTGAGTTATAGCCCTTGTGATAGATAGTTTATCATGGAAATAATTTCTTGTCAAGATGAATCTTCAATGATCCAACATGATAGCTTCTGATTTGTTTCCTACCAAGAATTGGTATTGCTTAGAAATAAGATTGCATCTATAATTCATCGATATGACAAGCCCCTTTCTTTCTCTTTGTGATGATAAATGACCTACTTAACCCAGTGGTTAGAGTATTGATTTCATACGGCGGGAGTCATTGGTTCAAATCCAATAGTAGGTAGAACTTATTAGATACCGGAGTAATTAGTATCTAATAAGTTTTTCTACCCACCCTCCCTTTTATTTTAGTTGCATAAGAAATGCCATTACAGTTGATTCGACTCAATCCGCAGAACCAAAATATGGTGTACAAACAGAATTTCCTTTTTTATTGGGGCGCACCTATTTTTTTATGAAATTTCATTCATA
>NW_020637475.1:0-408 GCF_003573695.1 Papaver somniferum
GAAGTACATAGTGGATGACAGCTAATCTGTCCTTTATTTTCGGATATGGCTTGCGACATTCTCGCAACCTTACAAATGTTAATCTCGCAAACTCTCTTATTTTCGCAGAACCATCACATTTTTCTCATGATTTTAGCTGACGTCGTTTATTATGTCATTTCTGAAACTGTTCTGCGACGTGGTGTGGCAATGGAAAACACACAGAACACTTGCAAGTATACAAGGTCAAGATTTGTAATAAAAGGGGGAGTAGGGGTTTGTCCACAGGGAGAGGAGCATATAAGAATTTTTCCTAGCTAAAGTGTGTAGTGAGCTAAGGGCAGGCAAGGTAAATGGCATACAGACAAGAATGCAAGGTAAGTAAAGAAAAACAGACAATAACCAAGGCTTGGAAGATAAAGCAGCAAA
>NW_020637475.1:608-1000 GCF_003573695.1 Papaver somniferum
TATTTATTCTTGAAAACAATGAAAATACAGAATATGGGATAAAATGTAGAATTAATGCATAAAAGATGAGTTAAAGTGCCAACAAAAAGGGATAAATATATACATTATTTGGCACTCATCACGACGCTGTTGTGTTGTGTTGTTGATAATTTCTCTGAGGCATTATTGTTGCGAGATTCTGATCCTACATCTTGCCTCTTCTGATATCTTCTATGCGAAGTAGAGAATGATGAGAGAAACGCCACAACTGTACATCTCTTCATATTCTGCATTTATCACACGTATCCTTTCTTCCATTTATTTCGTGACACGTCTTCTTTAATCGCTGCTTTTCAACCGCTCACGTCTTTTCGCCTTAATGGTGTTTATTTATTCGAGTAAAAAAAAATTTC
>NW_020637476.1:0-164 GCF_003573695.1 Papaver somniferum
ACACCCAAATTCAACACTTGATGCCTCGCACACTCTGATTATTGGTGTGTCAGGAAAAGAACTACCTAAACTAGCCTGCAAGTGCACAGGGAAGTTGAAGCAAGAAAAAGTAAATAAGGGTTTGTCCGCAGGGACTTGGAGGATTTGCTAAAGTTTTCTTTGGG
>NW_020637476.1:175-537 GCF_003573695.1 Papaver somniferum
TTTGTCCACAGGGACTTGGAGGATTTGCTAAAGTTTTCTAAATTTCTAAGGTTATCTGAGTTCAAAGGAAGGTACTAAGGCTTTTGATTCCACTACTTGACCCTAGGCTAAGGAAATTATGATGCAATGTATGTCTTGTTCTTTCCTGAAAGATTACAATGAGGATTCTACTAACTATCCTAGCCAAATTACCCCTAGCATCAGTTGTCTTTAATCAGCAAAACTGATCACAGGCATTTAGCTTCTCTAGCTAGTTTGGCTTAAGGAAGTCTCTCTAGTGGATTGAATTCTTGGCCAAAGACCTAGCTCCACTCCTAGTATCAGCTGTCTTCTAACAGCACAGGTGATCACAAGCAGGTAGC
>NW_020637476.1:737-1462 GCF_003573695.1 Papaver somniferum
ATTACATGACACTTTGCAAGAGGTAGCCCTTTTTGATGCACCCAGTTAAATTCGATGGTTGTCTTTCTTAATGTAACCTCCACCTTCTATCCCAACCAACCAAAGAACAAGCTAGTCAAGTTTCGTTCAGTATTCTAAAGTGATTGGCAATCGTAACTTCCTATCAAACACCTTGAAGATCGAGGCCATACATGTATTGGTAGATCGTGCGCGTGCAAATTTCTTATCACTATGTGAATTGTGCTAGAATCAGGGTGCCTAAATATCTAGACTAAGACTCCTAATAAAAATACATATTTGCACAAGAGTCAACATTTCAAGGTAAATGAGCTCCATTTTTATGATTTTTTCATTTTTTTTTTTTTTTTTTTTTAATTTTTTATTGAATTTTGATTTTTTAATATTTTTTTTTTTTGAATTTTTCAATTTTTTCAAAAAGATGGAGTTTGTTTTCAATTATGGCATATTATCGTGGTATCTACTCTATACCCCCAAACCTAAACTAAACATTGTCCTCAATGTTTCAAAACATGGAAAGAATTATAAAACAATATATGAAGAGGAACATGCTGAGTAGAGTAAAAGGAGAGAGAATACCCGATTGTACGGCGAAAGCTCGATTAAAACTCCGTTATTTCAAGGCAAAAATCCATCATATTAGCAGTCATAATGGATGAGCACAAAATATATATAAAAGGAAATTTCACTAACACATTATCTACAAG
>NW_020637476.1:1662-3356 GCF_003573695.1 Papaver somniferum
TCACTGATTATAGCTCTAGGGGTACCAAAACGTGAAAATATGTTCTCCTTCAGAAATGAGAGTACCACCTTGTGGTCATTCGTCTTGGTTGCAACAGCTTCAACCCACTTCGAAACGTAATCAACAACAACTAGGATGTATAATTTGCCTTCAGAATTAGGAAATGGACCCATAAAGTCAATCCCCCACACATCAAATATCTCAAGGATCAAAATCGGATTCAACGGCATCATGTTTCTCCTCTAGATACTTCCTAGTTTCTTACAGCGCTCACAAGCAATACAATACTCATGGCAGTCTCTAAACAGCGATGGCCAGTAAAACCCACACTGCATGATCTTTGCAGCGGTCTTCTTGGCACTGAAATGCCCTCCACATGCTTGGTCATGACAGAAAGATATCACATCTTTCTGTTCCATGTCGGGTACACATCTCCTAATGATTTGGTCTCGGCAGTACTTAAACAAATATGGGTCGTCCCAAAGGAAATGTTTAACTTCAGCCAAGAACATGGAGCGGTCTTGTCTCGACCAATGTGAGGGAATTCTACCTGTAGCAAGGTAGTTAACAATGTCGGCAAACCAAGGAAGGTTTGTCACAGACATCAATTGTTCATCAAGGAATGATTCTCTAATCAGCTCAGATTCATTAATAGACTCACTAGTTAATCGGGACAAGTGATCAGCAACCACATTCTCACAACCTTTCTTATCACGGATTTCGATGTCGAATTCCTGTAATAAGAGTATCCATCGAATAAGGCGAGCTTTAGCATCCTTCTTAGAAAGAAGATACTTCAAAGCCGCATGGTCAGTGTATATGATGATCTTAGATCCTATCAAATAAGATCTAAACTTGTCTAATGCAAATACCACGGCAAGTAACTCCTTCTCGGTAGTCGAATAGTTGAGTTGAGCATCATTAAGAGTTTTACTAGCATAGTATATCACATATGGTAGTCTATCAACACGCTGTCCTAAAACAGCGCCAACGGCGTAATCAGAGGCATCACACATGAGTTCGAACGGTAGTTCCCAGTCGGGTGGTTGGACAATAGGAGCTGAGGTGAGGAGAGTCTTGAGTTCTTCCCACGCCTTCACACACGCAGCATCAAAGTTAAAGACAACATCTTTGGCAAGTAGGTTACACAAAGGGCGAGAGATTTGGCTAAAGTTTTTGATGAATCTCCGGTAGAATCCGGCGTGACCTAAAAATGATCGAATCCCCTTCACAGAGTGGGGTTTGGGTAAATGTTGAATGAGGTCGACTTTAGCTTTATCTACTTCAATTCCTTTTTCCGATACGATGTGTCCTAGAACTATGCCGGAGTTCACCATGAAGTGGCATTTTTCCCAGTTTAAAATCAGATTCTTTTGCTTACATCTTGATAGTACAAGGATCAGATGGTCCAAACATTCGTCAAAAGAAGAACCAAACACAGAGAAATCATCCATAAAGATCTCGAGAAAACTATCTATCATGTCTGAAAAAATGCTCGTCATGCAACGCTGGAAAGTGGCAGGTGCATTACACAGCCCGAAGGGCATACGTCTAAAAGCAAATGTCCCAAATAGACACGTGAATGTAGTTTTTTCCTGATCTTCCGATGCAATGTGAATTTGGTTATAACCGGAAAAGCCATCTAGAAAACAGTAGTGACTGTGTCCAGACACACGTTCTAGCATTTGGTCTAT
>NW_020637476.1:3556-4000 GCF_003573695.1 Papaver somniferum
CTTTCTTGTTAATCTTACTTGTCCTGACCTGCAACTTGTTCCTGTTTTCTGTATGCTCCTGCTCTTGCATTGATCTTGTTTTTGCTTCACTAAGTGCTTTGCCTTGCACTACCTTGCACTGCTGTGCTGCTGCAGTTGCTGTTGCTGCTGCTGCTGTGAAGCTGCTGTGCTGCTGCAGTTGCTGTTGCTGCTGCTGCTGTGAAGCTGCTGTACTGCTGCTGTTGTTGTTGCTGCTGTTGCTGTGAAGCTGCTGCTGTTGCTGCTGCTGCTGCTGTTGCTGTTGGAGCAGTTCTGCTAAAGTTGCTAAGGAAGATCCAAGCCCAACTGGGCTAGTGCAACAAAAAGGGATAAAAAGCCCAAATTTGGGCTACCTCCAAAAATCAAGTAAGCCTAACCCATGAGCTAACCCAACTGGGCCTCATTAAATTTATTTGGGCTTGTATT
>NW_020637477.1:0-400 GCF_003573695.1 Papaver somniferum
ATCCCTGCATATGCCAAATTCCTCAAAGACTTGTGCACTCAAAAGCGCAAGATTAATGTGCACAAACGTGCTTTCTTAGCTGAACAGGTGAGTTCCATCATTCTGAACAAAACTCCACCTAAGTTTAGGGACCCAGGTTGTCCAACAATTTCTTGCACTATAGGAAACCACATGGTCAATAAAGCTTTATTAGATCTAGGTGCAAGTGTGAACCTCCTGCCATATTCTGTTTATGCGCAGTTAGGTCTTGGAGAATTGAAGCCAACACCCATAACTCTCCAATTGGCGGACCGATCCGTCAAAGTCCCTCGAGGTGTAATTAAGGATGTTTTAATTAAGGTTGACAAGTTCTACTTTCCTGTAGACTTTATTGTCTTAGACACTCAACCTGTACAAAACC
>NW_020637477.1:446-765 GCF_003573695.1 Papaver somniferum
TTTCCTGTAGACTTTATTGTCTTAGACACTCAACCTGTACAAAACCCGGATAGTCACATTCCTGTCATTTTAGGACGTCCTTTCTTGGCGACGTCTAATGCGATCATCAATTGTCGTAATGGAGTGTTGAAGCTGTCTTTTGGGAACATGACTGTCGAGCTGAATGTGTTTAATGTTAGTCAACAACATGTGAATCTTTATGATGAGGATGTACATGAGGTCAATATGATTGAGAGTTTGATACAAGATTCATTGACTGGCATTATATCAAAAGATCCCTTGCAAGCATGTTTGGAAGATGTTAACTTGGAGTTGTATG
>NW_020637478.1:0-556 GCF_003573695.1 Papaver somniferum
TCTCACAGAAGCCATGTTTACGAGAGGTTGATCGTCCGAGTTCTCTTGTTCTTCTTCCTCTTTCTCTTGAGCAATCAAAGCAATCCTCTTTTCTTGTTTTTGTTGAGCAATCAATTTTGCTCAGATTTCTTTCGTGGAGGCATTCTTATGGGTTGGTTTTAATCGACGAAGAAATTTTTGATTCAACGATTAATCGTAGAGTATATATGAATAACGATGAAGAAGAGAATAGGAAGATGGAAGAATTTTTTTTTTCAAAACTTAACCCTAACACACGAGTATGCCGGTACTCAAATGGGGGATAACTGATTTTGTATTTGGTTTTGATTTAGGTCCGCGAGTTATAACCCCAAAGGTATCACATTGATAGACGCATTTATGTGTCTAATATAGCTCATTTGTATATATTGTTAGTGCTCGATATCGTACTTATTTGGTTATTTTATTTATTTGTAGGTGTGTTTGGAAAAATAAGGCTTTGTGGCGAAATTGGCTAAAAATGCGGCATTTGGACCTCCGTTTATAACGTACCGGAAGCGCCCCAGAATTGTACCGA
>NW_020637478.1:567-1000 GCF_003573695.1 Papaver somniferum
AAATAAGGCTTTGTGGCGAAATTGGCTAAAAATGCGGCATTTGGACCTCCGTTTATAACGTACCGGAAGCGCCCCAGAATTGTACCGGAAGTACCCCAGGAATATCCCGGAGGAACCCCGAAAAAGTGCGGAAAACATCCCAGAAAAATCACTAAAGGCACCCAAGTTTTGGTTATTTCCACCCAACAATTTTATTTCAGCCCCACTTGCTATTCGCACCCCATCAGAGGATAGGGGGCGTCCCTGGTTATAAATTTTCTGTGGTTGTAGTAATGAGGTTCAAACTCTCGGACTTGTGAAGGATAATTTTTTTAGAAAATAAAAATATATACAAAATATTTGTCACAGGATCAAGAGACACTAGGACTCAGGATTCCACCATTAATCATTCACACAATTCATATATTTATTCGAAACAATTATAGCTCAAATC
>NW_020637479.1:0-447 GCF_003573695.1 Papaver somniferum
ATTGTTGAATAAAAATCATTAAAACAATTCTCAAACAAGGAAAATAATCATATAAATAATTGTAATAAACAAGATAAATAGAAAATACCACTATTTATTAGAAAAATAGCTTCCTATATCGCCTCAGCAATGAGGTTTAGCTCCTCATATCAAAAACAGGTTCAAAATATTTTTCCATTGCTCAAAAGGTGTTTTCAAAGGTGAAGAGACTCAAAGGGAGTAAAACAGTTCAATCGCAACGTTTATATGTGTTGCAGATCGACTGTTACAAGAGAAACAGAAGGAATAAGACTGCTACAGTAACGATAGAAGCGAAGTGATGTAGAACAACGACAGTGTTCTGCGACAGTTGGGCGTGGGTTGATGTTCTTCGTGTTCTTCAGCAGCACCAGCAGTACAACTTTCCTGTAACTCGTGATTTTTGTCTCCTCGGGTTCTCTAAACTAC
>NW_020637479.1:458-1000 GCF_003573695.1 Papaver somniferum
TGGGAGTAGTATGTTCTTCGTGTTCTTCCCCTACACCAGCAGAACTGAATGTCTGTAATTTCAATTTTGAGCTTTCTGTGGTTATCTAAACTACCCCAAACTGTTCGTAACCCTTCTATGACTTGCAACCAACCTATATATAGGCAACAACTCTCAAGTAAACCCTAAACAACTCAAGTTTATCTTGATTATTCTTTCACAGCAAGTCACGAGAATCATTCTCTCTAGCTTTCTATGCACGCGTCTTCTAAGTTTAATCCAACGTACCAGAATCTCTCAATCATGGTATCCTCAATCATATCCATCAGTATACTGTTAATACTTCACGTAACTTCCAATTATAGTTGAAGAAAATCCCGAAACTTCGTTATCCTCTGTTAAGCTTGAACTCGACGAAATCTCACGACTTTATCGAATCTGACAGACTTACCAGTCCTGTTTTATAGAAACAGGATTAACTGACTCCAAAGCGACAACCAAATTCGATTGTATCTCAGACAAAACCAAATCCAGAAGTTCGCTACAAGCCGTGAACTTCCTAC
>NW_020637480.1:0-575 GCF_003573695.1 Papaver somniferum
ACGAAAGGTTCATCCAAAGAGATTGTTACAAACACATCGAAGGGGATGGGGCTTAAGCTCATAAATTAAACTTGCCATGAAGGATACTCAACCTTGCTGACTGGAGATCCCAAGATCAAGGTTTCGAATGAGACAACTAATTTGTGGTGGGTAAAGGTAAACACTATCAGAGAATTTTATTCTCTGTCCCTTCCCTATGGTGTAGACGTGATAGTGTGACTGCATGTGAAGGATGACTTTTAAGAAGTCTTAATGAGTTATATAGTTTCAATTTAAGATTGAAGTGGGGTGTAGCAGTAACACTCTTTATGGAAACTCACCTATCTGAATGAGGAAGTGGGCCGCTTCCTATGAGAATATGAGCTTTGATTCTCTAGAGCATTCTGGGAAACAGGATATGTCCAGGGCCAAATTGGACAAAACGGCACGATCTTGGCAGCAATCTTGGAGATATCACCCGTGGTTGTTATCGCGAATTACATCAAATGCTATCAGTTCAAGACATAGTTCACCTTCTCTAGCAAGTAATTCCGGTAATATCTCACTAAGCAAAGGTTCAAGACCTCATGGACACC
>NW_020637480.1:586-1000 GCF_003573695.1 Papaver somniferum
AGTTCAAGACATAGTTCACTGTCTCTAGCAAGTAATTCCGGTAATATCTCACTAAGCAAAGGTTCAAGACCTCATGGACACCTCTGCCTAAAATGGTATTTCCTGCGCTTTTTATGTGATTTTCGTTTTGATGGTTTTGGTATTACTAGAACTTAGGACCTAAAGGTCATTAAGGGTTCACTAGTTCATGCTTTTTCACTTTGGTGAAAGATACCTATAGTCTCACCATGTGAGAACTAAAGATGAAAGCTCTCAATATTATTATGATTTATGCAATCCATAGTATGACCTGGGGTCAACACACTTTTGTGTGAGGGAGAGGACGTCGAAATGACTAGTATGATTTCAACACTTGCACGATCAGTCTGTTTGGATCGTGAGGTTGGGATGTTGATTTACCAAGATCTATCTGTG
>NW_020637481.1:0-152 GCF_003573695.1 Papaver somniferum
GCTCACAACCATCAAACAAATTGGCAAGATCACAATCAGAGTCATCAACATCATCAACAAATTTATTCTCATGCATCGGCAAATCAGGAGAAATATCACAATGTGACCTAGGTAGAGAATCAGACACATCAAATATATTTTCATGCATATTA
>NW_020637481.1:352-558 GCF_003573695.1 Papaver somniferum
ACTAGACACTTCATTAGGGACAACATACATTTCCTCATGAATTTCCTCCTTTTGTAGGTGAAGCAAAATTTGATTTAAATATGCATGAATTCGTGATGTAGATCTATCGAAGTTTTGCTCACTGAGTCTGAAAGCTTCTGTGGTGGAGTCTAAATTCATGGGAGTACAAAATTCTTCATGTTCAAATTGTGGTGATTGGTACATGT
>NW_020637481.1:758-897 GCF_003573695.1 Papaver somniferum
AATGATGATTGTGTGAGTGAGGCACTAGCAAAATGTTCATTTTCACGTTGCGATGAATGATGCATGTATGAATAGTCATTAGGGTTCATGTATTGCGGCTCGGGACTTTGAAAATGTCCATTATAATTCCTATGACTAT
>NW_020637482.1:0-262 GCF_003573695.1 Papaver somniferum
TAGGCGCATAATTCTTAAAGTGCTCCCATATCAAAGCTTGAAGAAACATCGTGTTAACATAACACTCAATCTTCATGAAGTCATTCGACACGCTAGAATTGATAGACGCATTTATGTGTCTAATATAGCTCATTTGTATATATTGTTAGTGCTCGATATCGTACTTATTTGGTTATTTTATTTATTTGTAGGTGTTTTTGGAAGAATAAGGCTTTGTGGCGAAATTGGCTAAAAATGCGGCATTTGGACCTCCGTTGATAAC
>NW_020637482.1:462-859 GCF_003573695.1 Papaver somniferum
CATCAATAAAAACACCTATTTTAGCCATGAATTTTTCTTGTGAGTGTGTTTTTGGGATGAGGAGCTAAACCCCTTAGCCAAGGCGACGGAGGAAGCCATTGGTCCTTATTTATGGTATAATTCTAACTTTATTATTTATTTGTAATATTATTACATGATTATTTGCATAGAATTTTTATTGGAAAATTGATTTTTATTGAATAATTGTGATTCATTTTGATGGAGCATGCTTAGTTTAGGACTCTTGATGTTTCATGCTTGGTGTTTACATTTATTACTTCAAAAATCTACAAAAGGCATAATATTAGAATCACTCTAAAAGAAAAATTGCATGAATATTAATTATTAGAATTTATCAAATAATGGGTCAATGGTGGAATCCAAGTCTTGGTGTTTT
>NW_020637483.1:0-1000 GCF_003573695.1 Papaver somniferum
AAATGTGAAATTTTATAGCTTGACTTGGGTTAAGTCAAACAAGTTCGACTACAAGATCTGAAAAACAGGTAGCCGAATTTATCTGTTAATGTAGATAGGCCTAAGGGTCGACCGGTCTATGCCCAACAACCCATTTTTGAACCTAATCTATCTATCTATCTAACTATAATTGAAACCATATACTCAAATCTTTTTCATTCTGACCCCCACAAAAAGCTGAATCACGGTTGACGGTCGTCTTAGATAGTTCTGATGATTCTCAATAAAAACGGGTAATTTGTTACCCGATTAATATTCTATGTATTATTCAGTGGTCTTCAACGGTACTAGTTCTCTCTTCAATGCATTTTTATTTCTATTTTTTTATGGAACTTTTAATGTTTTTTTGATGAAGATTCAATTTGATTAAACACTCTTCATCGCTCCTTATCTCCAAGTAAAAGGTGACATTTACCAAGAAGCAAGGTTGTGATTTTATGTCTAATGTATTCGGTTACTTTAATTCATTGTTATTTGATTTGTTTGGCAATTTTGCAACAGTTAAGTATAATGGTTTCTGACTTTCGATTGTTTAACCAGAATCACCATGTCAGTCTATACGCATACTATACATATATGAAGTTCTTTTGTTATGTATTTGAATTCAATTCATAGTGTAATTGCTATATATAAAGATTTGGGCATTACGGTTTGGAAGTGGGGTCGCAATTGGAAATTTAGGCCAGGCTTTACGCTACAGTAAATGATGGTATCCCTTAAGCTTAGTTTGATATAGCTGCGGCTTTTGTAAAAGCATTTCTCTGCTGTGCGTTGTTGTGTTGTGCTGTGAGAAAAAGCGGTAAGACGTTTGGTAAAATATTAATTAAAGTTGAAGCTGATTAAGAAGCAACCAAAGTGTGTTTGGTAAAAATATTACATTCAACCTTTGTTGTTGTAGCAAATGACAAAAACAAACATATCTCTAAAAATAGTTTTATTCAATTTTATTGGATTTAAAAAT
>NW_020637484.1:0-587 GCF_003573695.1 Papaver somniferum
TTTGAGTCTAGCGATTTAGAAACAATAGACTTAGAAAAAGAAAATGAACTCGTCGAGATGAGTGAGGATATACCTGACTTAGAAGAATCAATTGACCATTTTTCTGAATTAGATGACCTTGAAATTAGGGAAGTTGTGACTAGTCTTTCTAGAGACACACAAAACTCCTTGTGCCTTAACTTTAGCTCTTACAGAGATCCCTCACTTGGGACTTGACATATGTGCCTCAACCATTTTACAAGATTATCTTCATACACGTTTTCCTGAACCTAGTGATGTCCACAAGAAATTTCAGTTATTAGAAACCCATCCTCTGGTTGATGTGGTTTACCCAGGCTATGATACCCAGATTGACTTTGTTTTCCCACCAAATATTTTTCTTCCAAATGTGGGAATGTTTGATTTTCAAATGTGTCGAATATTAAGTTTTGAGACTAAACCTAATTACTTTAGGAGATTAGAGTCGACATACTTGTTTAAGGAAGATCACCACTCTCATTGTTGTCAGCTGTGTAAGTCAAATATGATTGACTTAGAGTATCCTCAATTATTCAGGTTATTGTTATGTGCTTCTAAGTTTTTATTTG
>NW_020637484.1:598-1000 GCF_003573695.1 Papaver somniferum
TGATTGACTTAGAGGATCCTCAATTATTCAGGTTATTATTATGTGCTTCTAAGTTTTTATTTGAGTTTTTCCAGACTCTAGAACCTGAACATTTGGATCTAACCTATGAGGAAATGCAACCCATGAAAATATTTTATTTGGACCCAGTTATAGATCCTGAACCTTAACCACAAATAGATGTAGCTGTCTTAAACAAGAAACTAGACAAGGGTGTGCTTTATTTGTTCATTTTCTTGGCATGTTGCAGATTCCTTTTACTTGTGATAGCTCTATTTGGTTTTGATGACCCACAGATATTTCGGCTATTACTTTATGATTTTATAAGGTGACTAATCCTTTCTTAGTCTGGCTGAAGACATTAAACTTAGCACTTCTTGGGAGGTAACCCATTCTCATGCAACA
>NW_020637485.1:0-275 GCF_003573695.1 Papaver somniferum
AAAAAAAAAAAAAAAAAAAAAAATCGATGTATATATTCAGAAAAAAATATCAGAAATACCAAAAAAATCAAGTATTGTTCAATTCCATCCTCTCTTGTTCCAAAAATAAAAGAGAATAGTCAATGTAAATAAGAGTCATGTAAGAGTTATTTTGTTGTTTCGTTGTAATAAGCAAGGAAGGGTGTATGCCATTGATGTACAACGCGAGTAATTGTGAAATACCTCCAACTCATTCACAATTCTCGTAAAGTCCGGACAGCTAGCTAGATTTCGAC
>NW_020637486.1:0-1032 GCF_003573695.1 Papaver somniferum
ATTCTAGCAAAACTCTGAATGATGCCCAATTGAACTATACTACTACCGAGAAGGAACTGTTAGCCATTGTGTTTGCCTTAGACAAGTTTAGACCCTGTCTCTTAGGTTCTAAGATCGTAATATATACTGATCATGCTGCTTTGAAATATCTTCTGTCTAAAAAGGATACGAAACCTAGATTGATTAGGTGGATCCTTTTGTTTCCAGAGTTTTCTCCAGACATTAGAGACAAAAAGGGTGCCAAAAATGTAGTAGCAGACCACTTGTCTAGGCTAGTTGTTGAATCCCCTGATGATTCCCTTCCTATAAGGGATAACTTTCCTGATGAACAACTGTTCTTTGTTACCCAATTACCTTGGTATGCAAATATAGTAAACTATCTTGTTACTGATCGAATGACCCAACATTGGGGTAAACAAGATCGTTCTAGGTTTTTATCCGAGGTGAAGCACTTCTTTTGGGATGATCCTTATTTGTTTAACTATTGTCCATACCAGATTATTAGGAGATGTATACGTGAGAGTGACCAATCCAGTATTATTTCCTTTTGTCATGATCATGCTTGTGGGGGTCAATATAGTGCTAAGAAGACTGCTGATAAGATATTGCAGTGTGGATTCTGTTCTCCTTCGTTGTTTAAAGACTCCCATAGTCACTGTGTTACTTGTGAGCGTTGCCAGATATTAGGAACCATTTCCAGTAGGAACATGATTCCCTTGAACCCTATTTTAGTTGTTGAGGTCTTTGATGTGTGGGGTATTGACTTTATGGGTCCGTTTCCTAATTCTTTTGGTAACCTTTACATCCTTGTCGCTGTAGACTATGTCTCTAAGTGAATTGAGGCGGTTGCGTGTAAAACCAATGACCATAGGGTTGTGATTGAGTTCTTGAAAAATAATATACTTACACGTTTTTGTACACCGCTTGCTATAATTAGTGATGGAGGGTCGCACTTTTGTAATGGACCTTTTAGTCTTTTGATGAAGAAATATGGTATTACACATAAGGTAGCTACCCCGTATCATCCACAGA
>NW_020637487.1:0-615 GCF_003573695.1 Papaver somniferum
ACAACTAAGAGTTGCTACGACCCAAAGTCGAAGACTTGACAATAAACAAATCCGTCTCACACAGACAAGTCTATCAAAAGATTAATCTGTCTCCCGCAGATAAACCCTAAATGGTTTTCTTTCGTCTTTTGATAATAATCAAGGTGAATAGGAACCAATTGATAATCCGGTCCTATATTCCCGAAGAACAGCCTAGAGTTACTTGACCTCTCTGAGAAAAAAATGAGCACGTAAATCTTGGATAGTGTTTAGGCATCTGTGGTGTGAAAGCAGCTAGACACATAGTAGATCCTGAAACATTACAGACAGAGTTTCCAAAGGATGGGTCAATTGATTCTTCCAGCTTGATTGGATTCTCTTCTTCACCGAAACCATCAAGGTTGATATATGTATTGCTACAATTATCAAAATCAATGTTTTCACATAGAAGACCAACACGTGATTTCCTATCTTCATCGGAATCATAGATCTCAGACATCTCATCAAGTGTTACAACAAGACCTTTGTTCCCAGTGTATTTTCTACGATTTGGGCACTCGTTTGCAAAATGACCAAAACCTTTACACTTAAAGCACTATGGCATATCCTCATCATCAGCCTCGTCAGCATCCCTGT
>NW_020637487.1:626-1000 GCF_003573695.1 Papaver somniferum
CAAAATGACCAAAACCTTTACACTTAAAGCACTATGGCATATTCTCATCATCAGCCTTGTCAGCATCCCTGTTTTTAGGAGGAACGCGATTGTGAGGTTTATCTGATGACCTGGGTTTATCTCTTGAAAACAGTTTACTTCTTCAACAGAAGATCCCTAAACTGTCTTGTGATCAAGGAGACTGATTTGTCAAGATCTACATCTGAAAAATCACCCTCCGACTGATCATCCTCAGAGACATAAACACTTTTAATTTTATCAAGTAATTTAATGTTCTTTTGTGCTTTGAAGGCAACATCCTTTCCGATTTTGGATGTATGCTCATGATCAAATATATTTAACTTTCCAACCAAAGTATTTCTGGAAAGATTATC
>NW_020637488.1:0-309 GCF_003573695.1 Papaver somniferum
ATTATTATTATAGATTAGATCCCCTTATCTTCATTTAGGATATTTGAATCCATATGAGCCCATAAAACTTTTACTTCGGATCGCCTATAATAGGTTTCAAGTTATATAAGGGATAAGAATACTTCCCAAAAACAGAAGACCTTATGCCAAACACAATGGTCAAAGATTTTCCTTAGATATACCTTATTTGAAGCTAAAACGAATGGGTGGGAAGCACATTTCACTATGAGAACATGACATTCCTTAGCTTAACCACACATAAACATAGTTCCATTCCCCCCCCCCCCCCCCCCCCCCCCCCCCCCCCCC
>NW_020637488.1:320-1000 GCF_003573695.1 Papaver somniferum
TAAATATATCCTTATACAACAATAAATATGTCCTTACTTTTTAATAACCTTATCCATTTAAAATTAGATTACCTTAATGCTCTCACCTATATAATATTTTTCTTTATTTCAAAATGGAAAGAATTTCTTCCTCTAGCACTTCACCACTACCACTAGCACCACCACCACCAACATTCAACTACCATTCCACCACCATCGTTCAACAAGCACCACCTACCAACCTCCACCACCACTCCTTCACCACCACCAGTCCTCCACCCCCACTAATTTGTCGCCGCCATCACCACTAATCCGCCGCCGCCGTCACCGCCATCGTCACCGACGCCGCCGCCACCACTAGTTCATATATTTTTTTATCAACAATAGTAGTTGATCCAAATAAAAATATAACCAACAGTAGAAGTTGATACAGCTTAGGGGATCAACAACGGTAGTTGATCCAAAAAAAAAAGGATCAACAGTAGAAGTTGATCCAATTTAGTGGATCAACTATGGTAGTTGATCCATTAAATTGGATCAACAATGAAAGTTGATCCATGTAAGAATAAAGTGAACTTGGCGTGAGTCGACACGCATCATCTGACATGGAGTCAGTCATGCTACCATTGTACCAGAAGTTCAACATTGGAAGAAATTTACATGATTTAAACTACAAGCATGATTTAAACCACAAGCATGAT
>NW_020637489.1:0-152 GCF_003573695.1 Papaver somniferum
TGAAGTAATGCTAAACCCCAACGTGCGAAGATGTGTCCAGGATAAGACTGCCCGATATAACTTGAGTTAGCACAACGCAAGTTACCCACTCTTGAACTCAGCAACAGGGATGGAAGTAAAACGCCGCACAAAATATAAGAAGAAAAAGAAAA
>NW_020637489.1:163-495 GCF_003573695.1 Papaver somniferum
CAAGCACCCCCACACTTTGAAGTAAGCATAAGAAGGTTGTCTACCTTTCCATAACTCATATGGAGTTTTATCTGATCCTTTAAAGGGTACTCTATTCAAGATGTAATTGGCTGAGAGGATAGGCTCCCCCCACAAGTTCGAAGGTAATCCTGAACTAATCAACATGGCATTCATCATATCCTTAAGGGTACGGTTTTTACGTTCAGCTACACCATTAAATTGAGGTGAATAAGGGGCTGTAGTTTCATGTATTATCCCATGTTCTTCACAGAAATTTCCAATAGGAATTTCATATTCACCACCACGGTCAGACCTAAAAGTTTTAATGGTAG
>NW_020637489.1:506-760 GCF_003573695.1 Papaver somniferum
CAGCTACACCATTGGATTGAGGTGAATAAGGGGCTGTAGTTTCATGTATTATGCCATGTTCTTCGCAGAAATTTCCAATAGGAATTTCATATTCACCACCACGGTCAGACCTAAAAGTTTTAATGGTAGCATTCAATTGGTTTTCAACTTCACGTTTAAAAATCTTAAAGGCTTCTAAGGCATCGTCCTTCCCTCTAAGCAAATAAACATGACAATACCTCGTACAATCATCTATAAAAATGACAAACCATTTC
>NW_020637489.1:771-979 GCF_003573695.1 Papaver somniferum
TTCACCCAAAAATGAGTGAGTATCCTTAGACCCTTAGGTCATTAGATCAAACCATACCAAGACCATAAAATCTTTTAATTAAAACTCATTTTCTCCAACAATTATATGTTTCTTACTTATTCGATCATTTGCAGGGTTTCATGCCAGTACCCAGGGTACAACCTGATGTTTAAGGTCCATGAACACAGCAGGTTTTGCGAATATTTGG
>NW_020637490.1:0-332 GCF_003573695.1 Papaver somniferum
CTAGATTAATCCAAGACTGAACTGGACTTTGAGCCTTAACCTAAACTGTGGATGGGCCTTGGGCAGCAGGACAGTGGCCAAGGCAAGAGCTGGAGAAACAGCAGACAGCAGGAGTGGAAGCAGACAGCTGCAGTAGCAAAGATGGTTGAGGTAGCAGCAGCAGCAGCAGTGGAAGGGAAGCAATGCAGCTGTCAGACCAAGATAAGGCTCTAGGCCATGACACTGGCCAAGGCAGACTAGCACAAAGGCTAAGTCAAGATAGCTAGCTCTAGGACCAAGCTGAGACAGGGCAAAACAGGGTCAAGGAAGTGCAACAATGCAGTGAGTTAACA
>NW_020637490.1:532-1000 GCF_003573695.1 Papaver somniferum
GTTATGACTACTAATCACCAAGAGATAGTTTCTCAGGCTAAGAACCAAGGTCGAAATCTAGCTAGCTGTCCGGACTTTACGAGAATTGTGAATGAGTTGGAGGTATTTCACAATTACTCGCGTTGTACATCAATGGCTTACACCCTCCTTGCTTATTACAATGAAACAACAAAATGACTCTTTACATGACTCTTATTTACATTGACTACTCTCTTTTTATTTTTGGAACAAGAGAGGATGGAATTGATAAATACTTCGCTTTTTTTTTTTTTTTTTTTTTTAAAGGGAACACTTTTGATACAAATACAAAAGGAAACAAAAGATTACATGACACTTTGCAAGAGGTAGCCCTTTTTGATGCACCCAGTTAAATTCGATGGTTGTCTTTCTTAATGTAACCTCCACCTTCTATCCCAACCAACCAAAGAACAAGCTAGTCAAGTTTCGTTCAGTATTCTAAAGTGATTG
>NW_020637491.1:0-609 GCF_003573695.1 Papaver somniferum
TCATTCATGGACGGATATTCTGGTTACAACCAAGTAGCCCTGGCAGAAGAAGATCAACTACACACAACATTCTACACCCCGCATGGCCTTTATTGCTACACTAGAATGCCCTTTGGACTTCGAAACGCAGGGGAAACTTACCAGAGAATGGTCGATGCTATCTTCAAGCTATGGATTGGTAGTACCCTAGAAGTCTACGTTGATGACATGCTCGTCAAAAGTAGGTTGCGCAAAGATCACCACCAGGACCTGAGAGATATTTTCGAAGCAATGAGGAAACATCACATGAAAGTAAATCCAGAAAAATGCACCTTCGGTGTCACCTCAGGGAAATTCCTCAGATATCTGGTAACAAAAAGGGGTATTGAGGTAGACCACGCGAAGATTCAGGCCATAGTGGAAATGCCATCTCCGAAGAATTTAAAAGAAGTGCAAAAGCTCAATGGGTCCTTAGCAGCCTTGGGAAGATTTATTTCCTGGTCCTCGGACAAATGCAAACATTTTTTCAATATTCTCAAAAAAGGGAGTAAGTTTGAATGGACCGCATAATGCGAAGAAGCCTTCCGAAGAATCAAGGAATACCTGGCTTCAATTCCAATCCTGCAGAAG
>NW_020637491.1:620-1000 GCF_003573695.1 Papaver somniferum
AAGTTTGAATGGACCGCAGAATGCGAAGAAGCCTTCCAAAGAATCAAGGAATACCTGGCTTCAATTCCAATCCTGCAGAAGCCTGATCCTGATGAGGTTTTGGCATTGTACATAGCAGCGACAGAAGATGCAGTTAGCGCAGTGTTGGTCAAAACCAATACGAAGATAAAACAACCTATCTATTATGTCAGCAAGACCCTCAATTCTGCGGAAAGGAATTACACGAAGATCGAACAACTCATCCTGACATTAATATGGGCTACTCAAAAGCTGAGAACCTATTTCCTAACTCACTTCATCCGCGTCCCATGCAAAGCACCACTGGAAGCAGTCCTCAAAAGCGCGGGAAAAGTAGGTAGAATAGCCAAGTGGAACACCCA
>NW_020637492.1:0-372 GCF_003573695.1 Papaver somniferum
GTTGTAACCCTTCATTTGGTAGCCAGCGGCATGGTGGTAGAGGTGCATGGCTTTGGCATGTTTTAGGCGCGGCCAAAATTAGGGTTTTGGCATAAACCGTGATGTTTGGCCTTGGGCCGGAAGTTTCCATGCGTTAGTTGGCGAACTTGGATGGCTGAGATCTGCATCTCAGATAGAAGGGTATCCGTTGATTGTTGCAACCATTCATTTGACATCCAGCGGCATGGTGGTAGGGCCGCATGGCTTTGGTATGTTTCAGGCGCGGCCAAAATTAGGGTTTTGGAAAAACTGTGATGTTTGGCCTTGGGCCGGAAGTTTCCATGCGTTATGTGGCGAACTTGGACGGCTGAGATCTGCATCTCAGATGGAAGG
>NW_020637492.1:383-1000 GCF_003573695.1 Papaver somniferum
GCCAAAATTAGGGTTTTGGCAAAACCGTGATGTTTGGCCTTGGGCCGAAAGTTTTCATGCGTTATGTGGCGAACTTGGACGGCTGAGATCTGCATCTCAGATGGAAGGGTAGTCGTTGATTGTTGCAACCCTTCGTTTGGCAGCCAGCGGCGTAGTGGTAGGGCCGCATGGCTTTGGTATGTTTTAGGCGCGGCCAAAATTAGGGTTTTGGCAAAACCGTGATGTTTGGCCTTGGGCCGAAAGTTTTCATGCGTTATGTGGCGAACTTGGACGGCTGAGATCTGCATCTCAGATGGAAGGGTAGTCGTTGATTGTTGCAACCCTTCGTTTGGCAGCCAGCGGCGTAGTGGTAGGGCCGCATGGCTTTGGTATGTTTTAGGCGCGGCCAAAATTAGGGTTTTGGCAAAACCGTGATGTTTGGCCTTGGGCCGAAAGTTTTCATGCGTTATGTGGCGAACTTGGACGGCTGAGATCTGCATCTCAGATGGAAGGGTAGTCATTGATTGTTGCAACCCTTCGTTTGGCAGCCAGCGGCGTAGTGGTAGGGCCGCATGGCTTTGGTATGTTTTAGGCGCTGCCAAAATTAGGGTTTTGGCAAAACCGTGATGTTTGGCCTT
>NW_020637493.1:0-491 GCF_003573695.1 Papaver somniferum
AATCTGAAAATGGGAATGAAGAACTTGCCTCTCTTTCTCCCTGCAAATCTCAACATAAATCGCCTATTTTTCTCTCTGTAAATTTCATCCAAGTTCTCAGATCTAATCTAAAAGAAAATAAAAAACAGAGTCGTGTTTGGGATTAAACAATGAGAAGGTATTTTAGGTAGTAGAGAAACTTGGATCAGTTTTCATTTGGACTAACTCGTCTAAAAAATGACTAAATTGTTCCCGATTTTATAAACGTAAGAAATACCAATTGGTCCTAAGAATAATATATTAGAGAGAGTCTAGTCCAATTGACCTAGTCAATTGTCTGTTTGGTCCTATTTGGTAATATAAATTATAGTTTGGTCCTAAAAATTATAGTTTGGTCCTAGGATGATGTCATGGATGATGTAAATGTCATCTTGTAGTGGCAGAAATACCCTTTTGGGACCATTACATCATCCACGACGTTACCATATGATATATATAGTCAATTATCAAGA
>NW_020637493.1:502-1000 GCF_003573695.1 Papaver somniferum
ATGGATGATGTAAATGTCATCTTGTAGTGGCAGAAATACCCTTTTGGGACCATTACATCATCCATGACGTCACCATATGATATATATAGTCAATTATCAAGAGAGAAGATATTATTTTCAGATTTATTTTCTCTCACCTCCATATTTTCAGATCTACTTTCTCTCTCCTTTTTTTTCTTCTCCTGCTGCTGCATAAACAATGAAGATTGTGTGAATTCTAGGGTTTTGATTTTGCAGAGACGATGAATACGATTTGCAGAGATGATAAACGTCATGAGTATATCAAGATGATGAACAAGATGACGATTTTTTGACGAAGATTTTGTGTTTTCTCCCTGTTTTGATGTTGTTTGTGGTTGAAGATGATGATGAACACGATGAAGATGATGAAAACGATGAAGACTTATGTTCTTCTTCGTCACTGCTGCTGCTACTGTTGAAGATGATGAATTTGATGAAGTTTATTCTTGAAATGAACTCTGTTTTTCTCCCTGTTTT
>NW_020637494.1:0-499 GCF_003573695.1 Papaver somniferum
TGTACATACAATTTGCCCCTCTTCTTCTAACTTGGGCGTATTTTGCAATTTTGAAGAAGAAAGGTAGTCCTACACGTTTCCCACTTTGCATTAACTTTCCCCGTAACTGCTCCTTGGTACGAGGAGCAGTTATTGTCTTCTCTAGCTTCATAAATAGGAAAGAGAATGTGAAAAAAACTTTTATCCTTTTCTTGTCAGTGTTCATTTTTTTCTTGTTTTCTTATTCTTGTTCTTTAGTCATTTACCATCACCGTTCTTGTGAGGAATATAACATTCAATTTTCTGTTTCTTTCTTCTGCTTCTTTCGTTTTTGATTGTTGCTGCCCCTGTATCTTTTGATATCTCCGATCCTCCTTTCTTCGACTGCGGTTGGTGCTTGTCGTCCTCTTCTATACAGGTATGGGGTTTTTCATTGGTTGTTCATCATTGATTTATCTATGTATCTATCCGTTTGTCTCCTGCTGCTGTGTTCTTGGTTTTGCGATGAAGATCATACATG
>NW_020637494.1:510-1000 GCF_003573695.1 Papaver somniferum
GTGTATCTATCTGTTTGTATCCTGATGATGTGTTCTTGGTTTTGCGATGAAGATCATACATGTCGAAGCATATATGCTTGCCCCTGTTCTTTGTTACAGCGTCTGTGAGTCTGTATCTTAGTATCATCCCTGGAGTCGGATGGAGTATTTTTTAGTTTCTTAGTTTTTTCATGTTTATCCGGATGAACCATCAATTATGGGTTTTTTGATCTTTAGTGATCTCCTCGTATTCTTCTCTGAACTGTTTTTGTGTTTCCTTTTAGATATGTCTGATCGTCTTCGGGCTCCTTACCAAAATCCGTCGTCTAGTCCGCCAAGATCCCCTCCGCGTAGAGATCCTGAAAGATCTCCACTTGGGGAAGGTCCTTACAAGTCTTCGCAATCGGATCCTCGGGGTCATAGGGTTTCATCTTCCTCCGGTGCGAAGATTGTTCCTTCCAAGAAAGGGGACATGCCGAAGGGTCCTTCTGGATCTAGGTACGTTGTTAAC
>NW_020637495.1:0-191 GCF_003573695.1 Papaver somniferum
CTTTACCAAACTCTGTTTCTGCTGCTGCTGCTGCTGAAGAGGAAGAACGCGAAGAACATTGACGCACGGGAAACAGTCGCAGAACAGTGTCGTTGTTTAACAACTGAAGAACATTAAGCTGTAAAGGGCAGTCGTATTCTAGGGTCTTAAAATCAACGACAAAGCAACAGTTTTTCTATAACAGTTCCATT
>NW_020637495.1:202-486 GCF_003573695.1 Papaver somniferum
GGTTGAGTCGGCCTTGATCTATGTTTGCTTACCCTTCCAATTTAGAAAATTCTATTGTATGCCTGAACGTAAAAGAGACGCACTAGGTAGATTTGTTAAAGAGAAACCTAGTAGTTCGAAGCCTCTCGATTACTTTAATCTAGAAAGTCCGGCTTTTGAAGAGTCTGTTTTTGAACGTTCTTTGATTTAGGAGAGAATCCATGTTGCTCCGATAGCGCCAGAAATGACAACTTTGAAAGCTTTGTTGAATCCAACTAGGACTACCCGTCCTTCATGTATTAAGT
>NW_020637495.1:497-934 GCF_003573695.1 Papaver somniferum
GAGATCATGATTAATATGAGGAGCTAAACCCCATTGCTGAGGCGATAGAGGAAGCTATTTTTCCAACAAAAAGTGGTATATTCTATTTTATCTTTTTATTTGCAATAATCATATGATTATTTTCCTTGAACTATTATTGAATATGATTTTTATTTGAGTGATTGTGATCTATTTTGATGGAGTATGCTTAGTTTTAATACTTTTGATGCATCATACTTGGTATTTACAATTATTACTTTTGAAAATCTACTTGTTGCAATATTTTAGAATCAAATTAAACAAGAAAATTGCATAAATATAAGTATTGGTTTAATCACTTTGAACTTGGAAAATAGTGGAATCTTAGCCTCAGTGTTTCTTTTAGTATTGATATCATCTTTGATTGAGTTTGCTATAATTTTTAGTGAGTTTTCTATTTTAATATTAGAATTTAAGTC
>NW_020637496.1:0-337 GCF_003573695.1 Papaver somniferum
TAGGATTTTATTTTCCATATTAGTTTTGCTCGAGGACTAGCAAATAATAAGTTTGGGGGTGTTGATAGACACATTTATGTGTCTAATATGTCTCAATTGTATGTATTGTTAGTACTCGATTTTGTATTTATTGTGTTATTTTATGTCTTTGTAGGAAATTTTAGAGAAATAAGCCCTTGCGGCGAAATGGGCTCAAAAAGTGGTGTTTTACACCCCAGGATAAAGTGTTAAAGGCACCCCAGAAATGCGCTAAAAGCACCCGGAGGAGTTGTTAAAAACACCCAGAAAAATTACTATTTCCGCCCCAATTGCTAAAGGGACCCCAGGAATGGATAAA
>NW_020637496.1:348-1000 GCF_003573695.1 Papaver somniferum
TTGTTGAAAACACCAGAAAAATTACTGTTTCATCCCCAAAATTACTATTTCCGCCCCAACAGCTAAAGGGACCCCAGGAAGTGATAAAGGGGAGGTCCCTTTCTTCCAAAATTTGAAATCAGAAAAAGGCGGGGGAAATGACGCATGCAACTGGCAGAACTATGGGAAGAATTTTTTGACGTGTTTTAGTGAGATTCAATCGCTGAAACTTTGTTGAAAGATGTGGTATATCATAACAGAGCTGGTATGGGTGTTTGTTGCGATCAAATTTGGCTAGAAAATTCAACAGATGAAATCAGAGCAGACCCGTACGGGAGGAAGCTATTCACGGGATTTCTTGAATTTTGTGGAATTTGAGCGTGTTCAGAACATGTGTTATGACTCTATCAATAGGCAGAGGCGTGACAGAGCTAAATGAGGAGAGTTCTGCAGCTGTAATACGCGTGCAGGAGACGAGAAGGGAAACAAAATATTCCCAAAATATTTTCATTTACTTCCTGAGTAATGAAGATTATATGGAGTGAATGAGGGAGATTTCTTGCGCATGTTGGGTATATATAGAGTTATAGGGTCGAATGAAAGGGGGTGTCGAGAGTTTGGGGTCGATTGGGAGACCACAGGGAGGTTGCAGAGGCGAAGAGAAGAACTGCAG
>NW_020637497.1:0-259 GCF_003573695.1 Papaver somniferum
AACATTGTAACACTTCCTATCATAGTGAAACCCGTGGATGTAGGCTTCATTAATGGCCGAACCACGTAAAAAAGCCTTGTCTCCATATTTACTTTGATACACTTCGCTTCTCAACTGTTGGTAGTTCTTCATAGTAGTTGTTAGATCTCATTGGGTGTGGTTGTAGGATTTTCTACAACTACATAGGGCTGACTAGTTAGGATAAGGGCTAGTTAGAATAAGGGCTAGCAAGATCTTATTTCCTACAAACAATTGTATC
>NW_020637498.1:0-396 GCF_003573695.1 Papaver somniferum
ACTTGAGAAGGTTATATATCTGAAGATGATTTCTGAACTTAAACTTAAAAGACTAAGGAATGCAGTTTGCAAACCGTGGCTATAAAAGTTCATGAACCGATTCAAGTGAATCAAATCATCTTTGGTTCAATTGTGTTTTGTGTAGTGCATAAGATTTCCTTGCAATTGAACAACTCTCTAACTAGTTCATTTGAACTAGTTATGGTGAAGAAGAACATGGTTGATATGAAATGCTCATATGTCTAACCTTTTGGTTAACTATTGTTGAACCAACAAGTGCATACGTTTGGGTATGGTTAACAAACCTAGAAGCGTGCATTGTCAAGTGTGTGTAACAAGCTAAGTTTTCGATCTAACGGTTGAGAAATATTAGCTTGAATCTAAATCAGGTTTTCA
>NW_020637498.1:407-1000 GCF_003573695.1 Papaver somniferum
GTGTGTGTAACAAGCTAAGTTTTCGATCTAACGGTTGAGAAATATTATCTTGAATCTAAATCAAGTTTTCATCTAACGGTGAATATTGAATGTTTTGTTACTAAGATAACATTGATTGCAAACCCTGATTTGAAAGACTATATCAAGGAGACATCTAGTATTGTGCAAAACTAATCCCCGCACCTTACGTGTGATACTATTTTGCGTGCTAGAGTCTATTCTCCTTTAACCTTTGGTTTTCTTCTTCTAAAACCAGGTTAATGACTTAAATACTTCATTGGGATTGTGAAGCCAGACCGATACTACTTTTATCGTAGTTGTGTGATCTAATCTTGCATCTTCTATCGTACGAGTACAATCAGATTGATTGGCTTGAGATTGATATCTCCGATAGGCAAGATATAAAAAGTAATCACAAACATCTTCGTCTCATTGTTTGTGATTCCGCAACATCTTGTTTCGCTACCATACGATTAAGATTGTTGTGAGGTGATTGATAACTCTAGGTTGTTCTTCGGGAATATAATACCGGATTATCAATTGGTTCATGTTCGCCTTGATTATTATCAAAAGATGGAACAAAACCTTTAGTA
>NW_020637499.1:0-175 GCF_003573695.1 Papaver somniferum
TGTGGAATAGGAGCTACTAAAGTTTCTTTATCTTTTTTGTATTCCATATGTATTGATAGTTTTGTCACTAAAATTGACAAAGGGGGAGATTGTTAGAGCATTGCTCGGTCGAACTCGCATGTGTTGCTATCTCAAGCATGTTTGTCAATGTTAGTGATCAAAACTATAAGTCTTG
>NW_020637499.1:186-532 GCF_003573695.1 Papaver somniferum
TATGTTTGTCAATGTTAGTGATCAAAACTATAAGTCTTGATTTCTAGTCTATTATAGTTAAGTCTCGGACAAGAATAGAAAGTGTAGTTGAGCTCAAGGCCTTCATGGCGATTCATCATACAAGTAGAAGAACTACTCAAGGAACCGGTGGAACGTCTCGACAAAAAGGTATGTGAAGACTTGAACTTATCTATCACTCAAAAGTATATATACTCTATCTCCTACTCTTTGAGACAGGAAGTCGTATGCTATATATATAGACTTTGATTATACACATTTGGTATTTCGAGCCGAGTATACCTCGCCTATCTATATCTCGAAATATGAGTTGGTAAGATTTTCGCTT
>NW_020637499.1:732-1000 GCF_003573695.1 Papaver somniferum
CTTTGAGACAGGAAGTCGTATGCTATATATATAGACTTTGATTATACACATTTGGTATTTCGAGCCGAGTATACCTCGCCTATCTATATCTCGAAATATGAGTTGGTAAGATTTTCGCTTTTGCCAAGTTTATCTTTACCATGTGACGAAATTCATGATATGTTTCAATCATCTTGAAAATTGCTTTGACGAGAAATGGTGTAGCAACTATATAACGTCCTCTAAGAATGTTTCAATGATTGAAATGAGAGTTTAGATTACATAACCA
>NW_020637500.1:0-472 GCF_003573695.1 Papaver somniferum
CCAGTCAAAGAAGCAGTTCAGTCATTGATCGAGCACATCTGCGAATTTCTTTATCTATCAAAGGCTTAAAAGATGGACATGTTTGCGTCTTTGAACCATATATCGTCTGTAAAACGACTATCCATTCCAGAAACACTCCCTGAGGCTCCATCCACAAACAAATAGATGTATGACTAGGAATGCTTACCACAGTCAATCTCCAAGAAAATAAATTTGAGAGAACGTTGATCGATGTTGTCACTTCTATCAACACTGTTCCACTGAAATCCCTCAGAGTCGCAGGCATCACTCGACAAGAAGCTACTCATGCTCCCATTTCAATCAGAGAACATGAAGGAACTCTCAGAGATTCTTATGGCTACATCATTCTCAAGGTGAAAATATGTTCAACCTGAACATATACCAAGTTTCACATAATCAGGAAGATCCAGGATATGACACGATCCTCGGATGAGCGTGGATCCATGCTGAA
>NW_020637500.1:482-1000 GCF_003573695.1 Papaver somniferum
AAGGTGAAAATATGTTCAACCTGAACATATACCAAGTTTCACATAATCAGGAAGATCCAGGATATGACACGATCCTCGGATGAGCGTGGATCCATGCTGAAAACATGACTACAAACAAAGCGTCCTTTGGTTGCACATTTCCCCAACGAAGAAAGTTGTGATCCAGAAGATTTGGCGGACGTTCCATCATCAGAGCACTTGGAGGAATTTTGAACTGTGACAAGGTTGAAACAAGAACCTGTAAAGATGCATAGACATTCATCAAGAGGTCCCGCACTCAGGCAAGTCTCATTCATCCTGTGACTATGTCATTTATTTCTTCACATGTTGTTCTAGCATGGGGACTCAATTCCGCTAGCATCTCTGCTATTGCAAGACGTTATAAGTGGGTAATATCACTTCAACAATATTTTACCAAGTGATTGAATCTGACACTTCTCTGAATCGAGCATCTCACTGAGACATTCATTGAGATGATGTTCAAGCATGGCGAAGAAAAATTTGGGAATTTTTCCACA
>NW_020637501.1:0-646 GCF_003573695.1 Papaver somniferum
TTAATACCTTAATTACTTATCAAGTAAAGAACAAAAAAACAGAAAAAAAAAATATTTAAAAAAGAAACAAACCCCATAAAAGAACAAAGGAAGAAAACCCAAAACCCTTATATTCACACTGAAGAGAAAAAAAAATGCCAAATTCCTTCATCAATAAACTTTTTAGACTGAAACACATTTCCAACAGAATCCAGACCAGAACTTCATTAGTGGCCTAACTATAGCAACGCCAAAAAAAAAATTACAAAAAAATCCCAAAACAAATGAAACCCAGAATGGAAATAGCACAGAAACTTACAAATTGGGTATTAAAATCTTCATCAGAGTTCCATTGCTTGCTTTCTTCAAGAACTAAAATGCAAGAATTATTAGGGTTTGTTGTTCAAAGCTCTGGTTATTCTAGCACTCTTTCTCCTCTCTTAGCCAAAAGAAAATAAAGGTATAGAGAGAGAGAAAGCAAAGCACAGTATATGCTGCTGCCTAAGACTGAGACTGACTATCAACTGTGCAAGTCTGAGAGAGTGGTTTCTTTCTTTTCTTTTCTTTTCTTTTCTTTTCTTTTCTTCTTCTACTACTACTACACAACTTTTGCTTTTTTTTCGGTTTTTTTTTTTTTCGGTTTTTTTTTTTTTTTTTTTTTTTTTTT
>NW_020637501.1:657-1000 GCF_003573695.1 Papaver somniferum
ACTACTACACAACTTTTGCTTTTTTTTCGGTTTTTTTTTTTTTCGGTTTTTTTTTTTTTTTTTTTTGCTCCTTTACTTTTGTCATGTGAGAGTCTGAAACGAAAGCAATAAAATTTCTTTCACTGCTCATAATCAGTGGGGTCCACACACGCTTGTTTTTTTTAAATCTTCTTACCAATAGAAACTTATGTGGACCGGTAGGCGGACCCACCAATGTGCCCTATATTTGCTACATATGTTTTTAACATGTTAGGACCCACAAGACCCACCAGTTTTAGAATTTTGATTTCCTTTTTTCTTCCTTTTTATGGAGTATCGTAATTTAGGTGATCCGGCGCAAATA
>NW_020637502.1:0-229 GCF_003573695.1 Papaver somniferum
TATATTAGAGAAAACAGTTAATCCTAATCGGAAAGAATGGTCGTCTAGGCTTACTGATGCCTTATGGGCTTACCGTACTGCGTTTAAGACCCTCATTGGAATGTCACCTTATCGAATTATGTATGGAAAGGCATGTCACTTACCTATTGAGTTATAACATAGAGCTTATTGGGATGTTAAGCAGCTAAATTTTTCACTTGACAAGGCAGGAGCCCATAAAAACTCCAGG
>NW_020637502.1:284-606 GCF_003573695.1 Papaver somniferum
TTACCTGTTGAGTTAGAACATAGAGCTTATTGGGCTGTTAAGCAGCTAAATTTTTCACTTGACAAGGCAGGAGCCCATAGGAAACTCCAGCTCAATGAGTTGGAAGAGATTCGTAGAGATGCATACGATAGTGCTAAGGAGTATAAGAACAAAATGAAACTTGTGCATGATAGAAATATCTTAAGAAAGTTATTTTCTCCAGGTCAAAAAGTTCTTATGTATGATACCCGCTTGCATCTTTTCCCTGTGAAGTTACGTTCTCGGTGGACGGGTCCTTTTATTGTTCGCACTGTCTTTCCTCATGGAGCTGTTGATATCGAGA
>NW_020637502.1:617-1000 GCF_003573695.1 Papaver somniferum
TTAAGAAAGTCATTTTCTCCAGGTCAAAAAGTTCTTCTGTATGATACCCGCTTGCATCTTTTCCCTGTGAAGTTACGTTCTCGGTGGACGGGTCCTTTTATTGTTCGCACTGTCTTTCCTCATGGAGCTGTTGATATCGAGACACCGGATGGTAGTAGTTCTTCGAAGGTTAACGGTCATAGATTGAAACCCTTTTTAGAGCCCTTTCCTACAGGCGATATTGAGGAGGTCCCTATGGAGGACCCTGTTTACCCTTGATTGACCATCGAGGCGATTGTATGTTGTTGTATATTAGTTTTTGATTTCTCTCTTCACCCAGGTACTATCTTTCCGACTTCTCTCTTTACCATTTCTTCATGTTACTTTACTGTTTGGTATTGCTC
>NW_020637503.1:0-368 GCF_003573695.1 Papaver somniferum
TGTCACCTGTTGTTGTCATACTGTTGATTTGTAGTTCATGAATCTTCAGTACATATATCGCATACTGATAGGAAGTGCTCCTTGTTATGTTTGATTCAGTACGTATATGAAATACTGAAATAGATGCTCTTTGTTACGTTTGATTCAGTACTGGAATTGGATATGGAGATGATCTGGAGCTGGAATTCAGAACTTATTGCAAGAAATGACAAATTTTGAATGATAGGAACAGGAGTTGTTGTTGGTTCAGATTTGCAAGCTTGTGAAATTGGTGGTGGTCTTGATGAAGTTACAAATTGGTTGTGACGTGTGTTTGAAAGAAGGTGTGCTGCAAATGGATTTGGAGGAACATAGAAGGTTGGGTTGCT
>NW_020637503.1:568-1000 GCF_003573695.1 Papaver somniferum
CGTATCGGCCGATATATCGGGGATATTTCGGATATCGGCCCAAAACGATACGATAAGAAGGATATCGGGGATACGATATTCGTCCGATAATATCGGCCGCATCGGTCGAATATCGGTCGTTTCGGTCAAATATCGGTCGTATCGGTCGATACGAAATTTTCCTACATTTCCTTATATGAGACGGTATTGGTCGTTTTCTATAAAGTTTAAGGGTAATTTTGGCGAAGAAAGTCTTTCGGGTGGTAGTAGAGGTGCATGTAGCTCTCGAAGCAAGTCTACTAAAGTTACTCTTTTGTTTTTTTGATAAAATTGATGTTATCTATTATATCTTATCCGAAAATGTGTGGAGAAATGTTTAATATAAAATTATAGTCTCTAAATCTAGAACCGATATTTCAACGATAATATCCCCGATATAAAATCGTACCAGTG
>NW_020637504.1:0-213 GCF_003573695.1 Papaver somniferum
CAATATGTGTGTGTTCTCCATGTCTTCCTCGCCTAAACAAGCGTGGAATGCAGGATACACGGGAATCACCATGTAATCTGCTGACAAGAAACATGCGCTTCGGTCCACAAGGTCCAATCATGTTGTTAGTTCTTAAATAAATGTGTGTTTAATAAAGTCGACCACTGGTACCCTTGCATATGCCAGTTGTGTTGACCTAGAGTTAGGATTATT
>NW_020637504.1:413-664 GCF_003573695.1 Papaver somniferum
TGATAGACGCATTTATGTGTCTAATATGTCTCTATTGTATGTATTGTTAGTGCTCAATTTTGTATTTATTGTGTTCTTTTATGTCCTTGTAGGAATTTTTAGAGAAATAAGCCCTTGCGGCGAAATGTGATCAAAAAGCAGTGTTTTACACCCCGGAGAAATGTATCGTAGGCACCCCAGAAATGCACCGGAAGCATCCCAGAAATGTCCCGGAGGAACCCATAAAAATTACTATTTCCACCCAAAAATTA
>NW_020637504.1:864-1000 GCF_003573695.1 Papaver somniferum
CAACACAACGGTGAGTGTTGAGGAAATTTAACGTCTCAACACTAAGAGGAAAAATATGTTGAGGCAGTTTTCCTGGCAAAAAAGCGGTGAGTATTGAGGAAATTTCACGTCTCAACACTAAAAGGAAAGATGTGTT
>NW_020637505.1:0-109 GCF_003573695.1 Papaver somniferum
GGTAACGCGCTTATTAGGAAAATTTTTCGAAGTATATTGGTTACTTTCTTAAGCACACCTCGAAGTTCATGATGGTTTCTGTGAGTTGAATGCGTGACTGCGCCGCCTT
>NW_020637505.1:168-485 GCF_003573695.1 Papaver somniferum
AAAAATTTCGAAGGATATTGGTTACTTTCTTAAGCACACCTCGAAGTTCATGATGGTTTCTGTGAGTTGAATGCGTGACTGCGCCGCCTTGTGATAGCGGTGAGGCCTTGGGTATCAAAGCTCCACTAAGCTTCCCTCGCCTCGATTCAACTTACATGAGCTCGGATTGATTCCAGAGGGGTTTGCTCAAATTGCAACGAATTCCCTTTCGAAAGATAGAAGCTGGTCTAGAAACAATCTAAGTGGAGCCATCATGCATTTTGTTTACTAGAAATCTTTAGGTTTGCTTTGGTGGAGTCGAGTCGGCCTTGTTTGTG
>NW_020637505.1:685-1000 GCF_003573695.1 Papaver somniferum
AAAATTTATTTAAATTTATTTATGCAACTCTTTTATGATTAATTGCACCGAATAAAAATGGAGTAAATGATTTTTATTAATCAATTGTGTTTTCTCTTGATGGAGTATGCTTAGTAAATTGCTTTTGATACTTCATGCTCGCGATTAACAGTGGATGTTTTCAAAATCTAATTTAGGCAATGATTAGAATCACAATTTCCTTTGATTGGAGTTATATTGTCTAGAATTGCATGATAAGAATTGTTATTGAATCACATAAATTTTGGTGAATGGTGGAATCCTGATCCCCGGTAAAAATTCTCTCCCATATTTTGT
>NW_020637506.1:0-636 GCF_003573695.1 Papaver somniferum
AAAGAGTCTATTCATAAAAGCACAGAGCTCAGGTGTTAGAAATAACATGATAGTTTCACCATATCTCGTCGAGTCCTTTTCACTTCTGTTTTTATTTTGTTTTGTTTTTAAACTATGTTTCTCTAAGTGATTAGGTGGGGCTCACGATTCAAGTTGTTACCAATGCTAGAGTGAATTAGAGTGATTGAGATACTAAAAAAAAAAAAGACCAGACCAGACCATCTGACCAACTAGAATAAATTCAATAAAGTCGACCACTGGAACCCTTGTATATGCCAGTTGTGTTGACCTAGAGCTAGGATTATCAATCACTGGTTCCCTTGTATATGCCAGTGTGTTGATATTAGTCAGACTAGTATCTCAGTCCATTAGGATAGGTTCGTTTTGGCGGAGGTCTTCAGACAGATATGAGAAACACCGTTCACCTAGTAAACATCAAAACCATCTATGTTTTTCTATATCCATCTTCTTGATCTATCCATGTGATTAGTTTCGACTCCGGATATTGATGTCCATAGTACAACTATCTGAGTAGAGATCTGTCACTTCATATGAATTTTAGTATGCTTAAGTGCAAACTCGTGTACAACACTTGGAATTTCGCATCAGTGTACTTCCTCCTGTAATCAATAAGTA
>NW_020637506.1:647-974 GCF_003573695.1 Papaver somniferum
CAAACTCGTGTACAACAATTGGAATTTCGCATCAGGGTACTTCCTCCTGTAGTCAATAAGTATGCCAACCAAGGAGATTCTTTAGTGCCTTCCAAGGTTCTGTGTAGATAGCTAGGGTCTGGAGTAAAAAGGTTTTGTGGGTATACCTCTGGTAAGCCCTCCGGAGACAACACTCCGCCACTAGGGACACCTAGGGGTTTAAAGGCTTATTGCATACGCTAAATGCAATTGACGATGCCTACGATAGTGAGTTAGGATTTTATTTCTATTTTATTTTTGCTCGAGGACTAGCAAATAATAGGTTTGGGGGTATTTGATAGACACATT
>NW_020637507.1:0-611 GCF_003573695.1 Papaver somniferum
ATATGATCTTGTTGAAACGTCATGTCTCTCCTATATAGTCAGGGAAAACGTTGTTGCATCCTGAAGACGTTGTTTCTCTATACTAGCAGGCATGCTGTCTAGGAGCCGTCCAATCTTTCGATTATATAAATAAATAATTACTGATATTTCCCGGTATTTATGAGATGTGTTGTTTCCTCAGCTGAGAGACTACACATATACATATACTCTGAGAGACAGCCTTCTCAGTCAGAGATTTCATGGCATGAGCTTTCATGCTTCAATGAGAGACATGAGCCTCAATACTCATCTGATTGCCGGATCAGGAGCATGCATAATTATGGTTTTACGATTTTAACCCTTGTCGAAAATCCACCATCTACAAATATAAAGATGAGTTCAAGAAAAATCGTTTTTAGATATAACCTACTCAAGTTCGCAGACTGGGTTCGCGGACTTAAGTTCCCGGAAGGAGTTCACAAACTCCAGCAGAAATTCTCGGGTTTGGGAACTTCGCCAATTCACGGACTGAGTTCGCGGACAGAGTTTTCAAACTCCAGCAGATATTCTCGGATGAGAACTTCCGCCAATTCGCGGACTAAATCTGCGGAATGAGTTCGCAAACTGTGCAA
>NW_020637507.1:622-1000 GCF_003573695.1 Papaver somniferum
TATATATATATATATATATATATGTTTCCACAATAATGCTTATATCCATCAATGGTTATATAATATAAACTCTCATTTCAATCATTAAAATATTCTCAGAGGACGTTATATAGTTGTTATTCACCAACCATTTTTCGTCAGAGCAATTCTCAAAGTGATTGAAACATATCATGACTTTCGTCCCTAGGTAAAGATGAACTTGGTTGAAGTGAAAGCTTACCAACACATATTTTGAGAAATATGTAAGTGAGTTAGACTCAGCTCGAAACAATAAATTGTTTCACATATTAAAAAATTACCAAACATAATATGTGCGCCCCAATTCTTTGGAATCTTCACCGCATTTAATAGGGCTTCATGGTGAGGATGCACTTTCAA
>NW_020637508.1:0-731 GCF_003573695.1 Papaver somniferum
AACATTGTAATATGGATGTTTATTGTAACGTTGATATGCATTTGAGTATGTCACACCGTTCATAACAATGGTTCGGTCATACCAAGGCTCCTCCTTTTGAATAGGCGAATGATCATTATAAAGATCCAGAGTTGGAATAATAACTTCATCACTGTTATGTGGACTTTCCAAAGGTTGCTCATCTTCAAAACATTTGTTGTCATCCTCAGAAATTTCATAATTGGTTTGGTTTTGAGGCCAAACTTCTTCCTCATTCCTATTCTCAATGAGTTGAGCGGTTTGTATCTTTATCTTTTCCATATTCCTTTGAAATTCTTGGCGTGATTCTTCCATCTTTTTGTTGCGCTCATACAAATTTTGAAAGTATTGGTCCAACCCTTGTTGATGTTGCGTCATCTCTTGGATCAGTTGGTCAAGACGTTCTTCAAAACCTACACTTTTACTCACCACAAGATTTCTGGACCAAGTCTCCTCCTTTTGAATAGGTGAACGATCATAAAAACGATCAGGAGTTTGGTTAGATATATTGTAGTAAGATCCAGTTGATGTGTTATTCTCCACGCTTAATTGTTCATTAAGGGGTTCCAATCAAGCTTATGTTCACTTTCATAAGATAAATGATTAGAAGCACAACTATCCTCCCATCCTTGTGATTGTTCACTTACATACCCACCATAAGGAGGTTGACATGTATGACAATATCCGTAAGGTTCCTTGGGATATTGATCATA
>NW_020637509.1:0-421 GCF_003573695.1 Papaver somniferum
TTCAGGTTCTTCGGAGGAACAAGAGTAAGTTTTAACATTTATATGTTCTTAGTCTAACCTAGCGAAGTTGACTCTTCTAATCGTATCAAGCAGCTTCGAGTTTTAGAACTAAAATATAATAACCAAACTTGACATACCAACGCTTGTTGGGTTCTACTGGCCACTGCTCTAACAATCTTCCTCTTTCTCAATTTTAGTGACAAAACTCTTATATGTGTAGAATATAAGAATTAAAACAAAGATAAATGTCTTTGCCCCCCCCCCCCCCCACCCCCATCAATGATTTACTTTTTATGTTTAGATGTATACTTTTCAGCGCATATATCCTTTCTCAACGATAGCTAAATCACTGTACAAAGAGGTCTGGTTTGTTATTTGTATTTAAAAACTTGTGGGGTGTGGGGTGTGGGGGGGGGGGGGG
>NW_020637509.1:621-1000 GCF_003573695.1 Papaver somniferum
GGGGGGGGGGGGGGGCGTAGCCTTGGCGAACGAAGACTGTAATTATAATGCTCCTAAGGTAGTGAAATTCCTTGTCGGGAAAGTTCCGACCCACATGAAACACGTAACGATCTGGACACTGTCTCAAACAGAAAATAAACATGTCTGTGAAGATGGACTACCTGCACCTGGACAGAAAGATCTTATGAAGCTATATTGTTCCCTGGGATTGACTATGGGCTTTTCCTGCGCAGCTTAGATAAAAGGAGAAGAAGGCCTCCTTCCAAGGGACCAAGCTATCAGTGAGATATTATGCTAGAAGAGTTAACGTTTTAACCTTGTGCCAAGACCTACGATCCAAGAGACAGTCTCAAGTAGACGGTTTCTATAGAAATAATAA
>NW_020637510.1:0-405 GCF_003573695.1 Papaver somniferum
AGGCTATTAAGAAACTAAACTTTTCACTTGACAAGGCAGGAGCTCACAGAAATCCCCTGCTCAATGAGTTGGACGAGATTCGTAGAGATGCTTATGATAGTGCTAAGGAGTATAAGAACAAAATGAAACTTGTGCATGCTAAGAATATTTTACGAACGTCATTTTCTCTAGGTCAAAAAGTTCTTATGTATGACACTCGTTTGCATCTATTCCCGGGTAAGTTGCGTTGTCGGTGGACCGGTTGATGAGTGCCAAATATTGTATATATTTATCCCTTTTTGTTGGCATTTTAACTCATCTTTTATGCATTAATTCTACATTTTATCCCACATTCTGTATTTTCATTGTTTTCAAGAATAAATATTTTTATTAATTAATTTTGCATTTTTAGGTAATAAATAAAGT
>NW_020637510.1:605-1000 GCF_003573695.1 Papaver somniferum
AAACCCTAATGATGTAATTGGGTATAAATTGGGACTATGGGTGTGTGTGAGAGAGTATGCTTGGAGTAGCCAACATCCAGGACTTTCATGTCCTGTTAAATGTTCATGTTTCAGTTCAGTTTCATGTTCATGTTAACTATGTTCTGTTAAGGTTCTCCTGTTAATGTTCAATTTTAGTTTCACTGCATATGTTAAAAGTGTTATTTTCCTGTTAATGTGCTTATGTTAAATGTGTATGTTTTAATTTCTTGTTTTCAATTCCTGTTAGTGTTGTTCACTGTTAATGTGTGATGTTCCTGTTGATAGTTATCCTCATTGCTTTGTCACTGTTAGTGCCATGTCTAGTTTAGTGTTAAGTTTGTGCACTGTTAGTTTGATGGAATGCTAGGCTAGAT
>NW_020637511.1:0-312 GCF_003573695.1 Papaver somniferum
ATTATCAAGTCAGCGGAATCTATCGACAATATTGGGGAAAGTAGTTAATCTACAATCTCTCAGGGCTCCCCCATCAGTGTCCATAAGTGTAAGACCAGGGGGAAGGCACCCATCAGAAAGACATACCCAACCAATCTTCAGGCAACGGGTCAACGGAATGGGTGTGTAAATATTTTAATCCCATATCCTAGAACGTTGCTCCGGCCCCCACCGTCTGGGAATCCTCTGGCCCAGGATTCGCCAGCGGGGTGACAGGTCTCAAGACGATCACGAAGGTACCTTCCTTCAGTATCGCACCCAAACACTTAAAAA
>NW_020637511.1:438-1000 GCF_003573695.1 Papaver somniferum
ATATCAAGAAAAGGATCCATTTCATAAAGGATGATTACAAAAAGTGAAAGGCCAATTCAAGGATACACATCAAAAAATATTCCTTTTACAGGATATCGGCAATAATAATCTTATTACATGATTACAAAAAGGGAAGGATAATGATGCCGCGGCCCCTACAAAATGCTGCGGTCTCTGCCTAGATTGTTGCGCCATCGGCAGGATTATTCCGAAGACTTGAAGGGACGCTCCCACCAGAAGAGGGTCCCGAGGAGCCATGCAAGGCAGAAGGAACTGGACGACGAGGATAGTTCTTCACGAGACCATGCTCGTTCTTTAGGCCAAGTTCTATCCTCTCCAGCATCTTGTTCGTCTCCTCAGCCAATTGACAATGAGCCTTGTGCTTAATAACTGTTGTCCTCTGTTGGGCTTGGGATAATAACGAAGATAGCCGATTCACTTCTCTAGAAGCAGCACCAACGGCCTCCTCGCGGGTTGCCCTAAATTCTTGAAATGATTGGTCTGTTCTTCCTGCTGCGCTAAGGAAGATTGAGCCTTTTCAAGTTTTTCATTTGTGACGCGA
>NW_020637512.1:0-194 GCF_003573695.1 Papaver somniferum
AATTCGTGTTTATGAGGCATAGGCTTCAAAACTTGGCCAAAATTCCAAGATCATGAGGGTCTATAGACCAATATGTCCTGATAATTAGCATGTTTTCAATCAAAATAGACATCTCTTGAGCTAAATTATAACGTTCGAGTCTTTTCGAGTGTGTATTTTTCGAATGTACACTCGAAACTGCTCTAAGTAGAAAA
>NW_020637512.1:310-511 GCF_003573695.1 Papaver somniferum
TGATCATTAGCATGTTTCCAATAAAAATAGACATCGGTTGAGATAAATTATAGCGTTCGAGTCTTTTCGAGTTTGTATTATATGAATGTACACTCGAAACTGCTCTAAGTAGAAAATTCGTGTTTATGAGGCCTAGACTTCAAAACTTGACTAACATATCAAGATCATGTGGATCTATAGACCAACATGTCCTGATAATTA
>NW_020637512.1:711-1126 GCF_003573695.1 Papaver somniferum
TTCGAATGTACCCTCGAAACTGCTCTAAGTATAAAAATCTTGTTTATGAGGCCTAGATTTCAAAATTTTGCTAAAATATCAAGATCATCTGGGTCTATAGACCAACATGTCCTGATCATTAGCATGTTTCCAATAAAAATAGAAACCTGTTGAGCTAAATTATAGCGTTCGAGTCTTTTCAAGTGTGTATTATTCGAATGTACACTCGAAAATGTTCTAAGTAGAAAATTCGTGTATATGAGTCCTAGGCTTCAAAACTTGGCTAAAATATCAAGATCATGTGGGTTTATAGACCAACATGTCCTGATAATTAGCATTTTTTCAATCAAAATAGACACCTCTTGAGCTAAATTATAGCGTTCGAGTCTTTTCGAGTGTGTATTTTTCGAATGTACACTCGAAACTGCTCTAAGTA
>NW_020637512.1:1233-1560 GCF_003573695.1 Papaver somniferum
TTTTCAATCAAAATAGACACCTCTTGAGCTAAATTATAGCGTTCGAGTCTTTTCGAGTGTGTATTTTTCGAATATACACTCGAAACTGCTCTAAGTAGACAAATCTTGTTTATTAGGCCTAGACTTCAAAATTTAGATAAAATATCAAGATCATATGGGACTATAGACCAACATGTCCTGATCATTAGCATGTTTTAATAAAAATAGACACCGGTTGAGCTAAATTATAGCGTTCGAGTCTTTTCGAGTGTGTATTATATGAATGTACACTCGAAACTTCTCTAAGTAGAAAATTCGTGTTTATGAGGCCTAGCCTTCAAAACTTGG
>NW_020637512.1:1760-1980 GCF_003573695.1 Papaver somniferum
AGTCTTTTCGAGTGTGTATTATTCGAATGTACACTCGAAACTGCTTTAAGTAGAAAATTCGTGTTTATGAGGCCTAGGCTTCAAAACTTGACTAAAATATCAAGATCATGTGGGTCTATAGACAAACATGTCCTGATAATTAGCATGTTTTCAATCAAAATAGACACCTCTTGAGCTAAATTATAGCGTTCGAGTCTTTTCGAGTGTGTATTTTTTGAAT
>NW_020637512.1:2180-2639 GCF_003573695.1 Papaver somniferum
TAGGCTTCAAAACTTGGCTAAAATATCAAGATCATGTGGGTCTATAAACCAATATGTCCTGATAATTAGCATGTTTTCAATCAAAATAGATATCTCTTGAGCTAAATTATAACGTTCGAGTCTTTTCGAGTGTGTATTTTTTGAATATACACTCGAAACTGCTCTAAGTAGACAAATCTTGTTTATGAGGCCTAGATTTCAAAATTTAGCTAAAATATCAAGATCATCTGGAGCTATAGACCAACATGTCCTGATCATTAGCATGTTTCCAATAAAAATAGACACCGGTTGAGATAAATTATAGCGTTCGAGTCTTTTCGAGTGTGTATTATATGAATGTGCACTCGAAACTGCTCTAAGTAGAAAATTCGTGTTTATGAGACCTAGACTTCAAAACTTGGCTAACATATCAAGATCATGTGGGTCTATAGACCAACATGTCCTGATAATTAGCATGTT
>NW_020637512.1:2771-3025 GCF_003573695.1 Papaver somniferum
GAATGTACACTCGAAACTGCTCCAAGTAGACAAATCTTGTTTATGAGGCATAGATTTCAAAATTGTGCTAAAATATCAAGATCATCTGGGTCTATATACCAACATGTCCTGATCATTAGCATGTTTCCAATAAAAATAGAAACCTGTTGAGTTAAATTATAGCGTTCGAGTCTTTTCGAGTGTGTATTATTCGAATGTACACTCGAAACTGCTCTAAGTAGAAAATTCGTGTTTATGAGGCCTAGGCTTCAAAA
>NW_020637512.1:3033-3180 GCF_003573695.1 Papaver somniferum
TGGGTCTATAGACCAACATGTCCTGATCAATAGCATGTTTTCAATCAAAATAGACACCTCTTGAGCTAAATTATAGTGTTCGAGACTTTTCGAGTGTGTATTTTTCGAATGTACACTCAAAACTGCTCCAAGTAGACAAATCTTGTT
>NW_020637513.1:0-318 GCF_003573695.1 Papaver somniferum
TATTTCTAAGACTAAATTGTAAACTAGATAAATACATTCTTTCACAGAAAAAGTTTGACAAATGTATTGTAATCACAAATAATATGTTATAAGGCATTATGTCTAGTAAAAATTGCATTTCGATGTACATTGATTCAAGAAAATATGAAGGAAGGCAAATTTCACAATAGAAGAAGGATGAAAAACCAGCCAGAACTAATCCAAATTCTAACTAATTTCATCTATTTGAATCAAATAGAAAGACAAAGCCAACACAAAAATAAAGAGTTCATAAAAATGTTGAATTTTATATACGTTAACTCAAAAAAGTCTACACAC
>NW_020637513.1:518-1000 GCF_003573695.1 Papaver somniferum
AATATGTTCTAAGGCAATACGTCTAGTAAAAATTGCATTTCTATGTACGTTGATTCAAGAAAATATGAAGGAAGTCAAATTTCACAATAGAAGAAGGATGAAAGACCATGCAGAACTAATCCAAATCCTAACAAATTTCATCTATCTTGAATCAAATAGAAAGAGAAAGCTAATACAAAAGGAAAGAGTTCATAAAAATTTTGAATTTTATATACGTTAACTCAAAAAAGTCTACACACTTCGTTAGAAGTCGGAAATTGATTTCTGAGATTAAATTTTAAACTAGATAAACTCATCTTTAACATAAAATTTTTGAAAAATGTATTGTAATTACAATTAATATGTTCTAAGGTAATACCTCTAATAAAAATTTCATTTCTATGTACGTTGATTCAAGAAAATATGAAGGAAGTCAAATTTCACAATAGAAGAAGGATGAAAGACCATGCAGAACTAATCCAAATCCTAACAAATTTCATCTA
>NW_020637514.1:0-474 GCF_003573695.1 Papaver somniferum
AAACTCTAGCCTAAAGACAAGTCCGAGTCGGCGGCGCCAAAAATTGATGGTTATTTTCAATGATGTTGGAGTAAAAGGTTCGTTGAGACTTGTGAAGGAAGATTTTTTAGACTTAATTTTTATAAATAAAAATAACAAACTCAATTAAAAAGTGTTGTAAAAATTATGGAGATACCGGGGTTAGGATTCCACCATTGATCGATATTAGTGATTTAATAAAACAATAATTATGCAACTCAACATTCAAATTGATTCTAATAGTATTGCCTATACATGTAGATTTTCAAAAGAATAGATGTTAATCCAAGCATGGAATATCAAAACCCTAAAGCAAGCATATTCTATCAAGAGAAAATACACCTAACTAATTAAAATCATATAATCAAGTTTTAATTCAAAGCAAAAATCATAATAGAGTTGTTATAATTAATTAAAAATAGAAATGTATCACTTTTACCGAAACAACGGCTTCCT
>NW_020637514.1:485-1000 GCF_003573695.1 Papaver somniferum
AAATCATAATAGAGTTGTTATAATTAATTAAAAATAGAAATGTATCACTTTTGCCGAAACAACGGCTTCCTCCATATCCCCAAGGATTGGGGTCTAGCTCCGCATATTGGAAACACACTCAGAATAATTTTTCATTGCTCAAAAGTTTTTACAAGTGATGAAATGGGAGAAAATAATGATTAAACCGGGTTTTCTCTAAACGATCCCCAAACTCTCCATCCCCCCACTGATACCCAAGACACTCTTATTTATACTGTGAAGCCAATCTTAGGTCAACAATCATCTCAATTACTCCAAAAGATCTTTGCAGTTAATGAAAGTATTTCACGGGAATATTTCCTCTCCATTTTCACACGTCTTCTGAGTTGTATGGTATATCCAAATCTTCTCATTTAATTGAGCCAAATAATGAAGAGAATATCTTCAATTAATTCCGTGAATAATTCCTTCCCTGTTTTCGAAAATATCCAAAAGTATACGATTTCCTTCCATTCAAGACACGTACAAAATCTTAC
>NW_020637515.1:0-485 GCF_003573695.1 Papaver somniferum
TACATTGTCCTCCTGATGGTGTGTTTACATGTCACGTCTTTTCACTGTTAGCATTTTCATGTATTGCTTGCCATCATGATTAGTGGAAATATACGTGAATTAGATTCTAACTACCAGTTGCTTGCCATTTTCATATACATGCAGTCAGCAACCCAGGAAAGTCTGAAGCTATCAGTTGATTTTGTGGATGCATAGCTGGAAAGTGTCGATGTTGTTTAGATGTTATGGAGACTGTGGATGTTTAGGTAGTTAGGTGGCACTTGCTTAGTTTATTTTTTTTATATAAGTTTTGGTGAAACTGAAAGAAGATGTAATCTACTAATCTTTATCTTTTGAATTGTGTTTAAGAATGTTATGAATTTGGATTGTGTATGGAATGTGAATGCCTGTAGCCTGTAGGTAGGTTTGAAAATCTTTGAACTATGTTTTTTTTTTCTTAGATTTGAACTTTCAGTTTCCTGAAACTGACATAGCAGTCGGTTAAC
>NW_020637515.1:496-1000 GCF_003573695.1 Papaver somniferum
TTTTCTTAGATTTGAACTGTCAGTTTCCTGAAACTGACATAGCAGCCGGTTAACCGATATCCGCTGGAATAAACCGAAACCGGCTAGAACCATTAAGAAACCGAACCAATGGTTAATGGATTGGTTTGGTTCATATTTTAAGAAACCGATAGTATTGGTTTCGGTTTTGGTTTGGCTAGAAACCGAACCAAAACCGACCATGAACAGCCCTACCTACCCTTTTTAGAAATTCTGGCTCCTGCCATTCTCGTTTTACTTGTTGTGTAGGAAGAACATCATAGCACCCAAATATTATCTGCACAAGGACTATAGAACAGAAGGTCAATATATGTTTGCGAATACATCCTTGCCGCTTTGTTTTATAATACTAAATCTTTTGTCTTACAATTAGGGCTGAACATGGTTTCGGTTTTCCGCTGGAACCGGACCAAACCAGACCAATTAGGAAGAAACCAAACCGAACCATTTACTAATGGATTGGTTACGGTGTAGAAAGTGGAAAAC
>NW_020637516.1:0-199 GCF_003573695.1 Papaver somniferum
GAAAGTAAAACAGTGGCAGAAACAAAGAACAAAGCAAGTGAACCAAGGCCTAAGGCCAAGGGCAGGGGTGATAAAGAAACTGAAATGAAGCAATACTAAGGCAAGAATACAGGCATTCCTATAGAATGGGAAGAGAACTAGCTTGCTATGAGCACTAGTTTCTCCCAATGCTCAATCAACACTGCAACCTAAGCATACA
>NW_020637516.1:399-801 GCF_003573695.1 Papaver somniferum
ATTACATGACACTTTGCAAGAGGTAGCCCTTTTTGATGCACCCAGTTAAATTCGATGGTTGTCTTTCTTAATGTAACCTCCACCTTCTATCCCAACCAACCAAAGAACAAGCTAGTCAAGTTTCGTTCAGTATTCTAAAGTGATTGGCAATCGTAACTTCCTATCAAACACCTTGAAGATCGAGGCCATACATGTATTGGTAGATCGTGCGCGTGCAAATTTCTTATCACTATGTGAATTGTGCTAGAATCAGGGTGCCTAAATATCTAGACTAAGACTCCTAATAAAAATACATATTTGCACAAGAGTCAACATTTCAAGGTAAATGAGCTCCATTTTTTATGATTTTTTTCAATTTTTTAATTTTTTTTGAATTTTGATTTTTTTAATTTTTTTTTTTGT
>NW_020637516.1:857-1000 GCF_003573695.1 Papaver somniferum
TGGTATCTACTCTATACCCCCAAACCTAAACTAAACATTGTCCTCAATGTTTCAAAATATGGAAAGAATTAAAATGCAACATATGGAAAGGGACATGCTGAGTAGAGTAAAAGGAGAGAGAATACCCGATTTCGGCGAAAGCA
>NW_020637517.1:0-443 GCF_003573695.1 Papaver somniferum
TGATGGATTTTTGCCTTGAAATAACGGAGTTTTAATTCTGCTTTCGCCGAAATCGGGTATTCTCTCTCCTTTTACTCTACTCAGCATGTCCCTTTCCATATATTGTTCTTTCCATGTTTTGAAACATTGAGGACAATGTTTAGTTTAGGTTTGGGGGTATAGAGTAGATGCCACGATAATATGCTATAATTGAAAGCGAACTCCTTCTTTTTGAAAAAAGATTGAAAAAATTCAAAAAAAAATAAAAATAAAATAAAATAAAATAAAATAAAAAAATGAAAAAAAATCATAAAAATGGAGCTCATTTACCTTGAAATGTTGACTCTTGTGCAAATATGTATTTTTATTAGGAGTCTTAGTCTAGATATTTAGGCACCCTGATTCTAGCACAATTCACATAGTGATAAGAAATTTGCACGCGCACGATCTACCAATACATGTAT
>NW_020637517.1:643-1000 GCF_003573695.1 Papaver somniferum
AGCATCAAAATCTGAAGTCTCTGCCAAGCACCACAGCGCTGAAATTCCAAGCCTTGAGATTAGATGGTAGTTGAATCCAACGGTCGCTCCCTTGCTGTGCATCAGAGTTTGATATCTCCTCCTTACACTACAACACCTAACCCCATCTAGAGCCGTTAACTTCGTTGTATCAAAAAATCTGACGGTCGCCACAAGATTCACTTCACATCACCGTCCGATCTACCTACCAGCTTCGCATCCAGTGACTCAGCATCACAGAACATCAAACTCGATACGCCCGCCTCACACCCTAGCGACCGAACCTATACCAGCTAACCAAACACGCCTCCTCTGCCAAACCATCGAGCTCACCCCATC
>NW_020637518.1:0-370 GCF_003573695.1 Papaver somniferum
ATCACTACTATCTGCTAATCCCAACACAAAATACAGTATGCTATTTGAAGAAAAGGTAAAACCCGTGAAAAGGAAGATAAAAAAGACCTTTTCTTAAACAAATAAAACAAGCAAAAAGACGTATGGATTAGCATATGTAGTTTAATCTCTTAATACTGATATTGTCTTTGTCCTTCACAAAATAATTTCCACCAAGAAGTTCATTCAGAGCATATTAATTTATTCAACTACTATATGGATACTGCGTCTTATGAAGGTGTAGGTATTAGGATTCTGATCCTTTACCCAGTCTGGCAGTTCAAATTCGACTGGACTTCCAATTTCTTCGGTAAGCTTGTCAAATATGTGCCCAAAATTGTGGTGCTCAAAA
>NW_020637518.1:381-641 GCF_003573695.1 Papaver somniferum
GTACACCGGTTGAGATCTCTCTGTATAAGTACTGAAAACTTAATCTGAATCAAAGGGTTATCGTGATTTTTGAATTTAATTCATCATCAGATCTCAGATCACGCTTTTACAAATCGAAATCTCTGATTTCTCTTGATTCAAACTTGACAGCCGCAGCAGCTGCTTATCTCTCACTTGCACTGCAAAAAAAAAAAATAAACATCAAAAATATCAAATCTGCAACCCTGTAGTATAAGGAAATAAAAAGGATAATAATTGAT
>NW_020637518.1:652-1000 GCF_003573695.1 Papaver somniferum
AAAAAAATAAATAAACATCAACAATATCAAATCTGCAACCCTGTAGTATAAGGAAATAAAAAGGATAATAATTGATATGAGAAGGAACGGAGAATGAAGGAGATAACAAACCCTGAGAGAGACAAAGACCTAGCTTCCAGAGAATCGTGCCAAATGATTCATTGTTTATCCGAGATTCAATTCACAACTGAAGAACGCAGAAGAAGGGAAGGAGGCAAGGAGTAGAAGAAGAAAAGAGATAGATAAAAAAGAAAGATATCTCTTCATTTAGTTTTAGGGTTTCGCCTTTTATACCTTAATCGTGTGGATGTGATTAATCCTAGATAATCCGACGGACAGGATTATATA
>NW_020637519.1:0-682 GCF_003573695.1 Papaver somniferum
AAGATTAGGATTCAACGAGATATGGCGAAACTACCGTGTTTTTTTTTTAATTTTAACACCTGAGCTCTGTGCTTTTATGAATAGACTCTTTGGATGTTTCCATCTAATCAGATTGGTTCCTCAACTCCTACAACCAAGATGTTCCCATCCACTTAGATTGGTTAGTGCCAACCTTAATAAGAATAAATTTCTAGGCTTTGGAGTTTATTTATTGCAAAAAGATAACCAAAAAGTTTCTTCCCCACCCCCAAACTTAAATCTAACATTGTCCTCAATTTTCTAAAGATGAAATTAAAAGCATGAACAAGAAGAAACTGTTACCACTTGATGGATGGAAAAAGAAATAAGGAAGGATATTACCGTAAGCATGAGCGTGGGTGCCTCCCAGCAAATGCTAAATTTAAAGTCTTTAGCTAGACATCAAATACCTCAAAAAGGATTGTCACCTTCCAAAATCATATATCAATAGTCGAAACCAAGTCTGTTCTTCGTTCTTCACTGTTTTTCTGCTGCTGCAGATTTCTCTGCAACAATTCTCTCGACTCTGTAGCCTCCCCAATCACTCGATACCCTTCCATGATACCTTGTGAACATATTTATACGTGATTGCGACATTGAATCTCCTCCATTATCTCCAAATAATCTTCATTTACTCGGGTTATTTTCTTTTCATTTTTATCAC
>NW_020637520.1:0-404 GCF_003573695.1 Papaver somniferum
AAAGAATTAAAATGCAACATATGGAAAGGGACATGCTGAGTAGAGTAAAAGGAGAGAGAATACCCGATTTCAGCGAAAGCTCGATTAAAACTCCGTTATTCAGGGCAAAAATCCATCATATTAGGAGTCACAATGGATGAGCACAAAATACATACAGAAGGAAATTTAACTAACACATTATCTACAAGAAAATTATGTTTTTAATGGGATTGGACTTTTTGGAAAAATTTGGTTTTGATGGGAAAAAGAAAAATTTTGGTTTTTAGGGAAACATTTGGAAAACTTTGGTTATTTAGGGAAAGAGTGGACCAGTTTAGTCCACATAGACCGGGTCCTCCAGGTTGGTTGTTTCAATGTCGGGTGGGAATGGTTCAAGGAATGGTTTTAATCTCTGCCCGTTGACT
>NW_020637520.1:604-791 GCF_003573695.1 Papaver somniferum
TGCACAAAGCTATTCAGACTTTGACGAATTGTCGCAGTCTTGTGATTCGGGAAAAACTTTTTGAAAAACTCCTTTATGAGGTCATCCCATGTCATGATGGATTGAGGATGTAAAGCATACATCCAGGCCTTTGCCTTATCTTTCAGGGAGAAAGGAAAGAGCCTCAACTTTAGGGTTTCGTCGGACA
>NW_020637520.1:802-1000 GCF_003573695.1 Papaver somniferum
TTTGCCTTATCTTTCAGGGAGAAAGGAAAGAGCCTTAACTTTAGGGTTTCGTCGGACATTTGAGTGAAACGCAGAGTTCCACAAATTTCCTCGAATTCTCTCACGTGGTGGTAAGGGTTTTCATTCTCAACACCTCTAAAAATAGGGAGCATCTGTATTGTGCTTGATTTCAGCTCATAATGGCCATTAGCCTCGGGT
>NW_020637521.1:0-431 GCF_003573695.1 Papaver somniferum
AACATAATAGCATCATGAAAATCGATTTGATCTTCATAATACAATCGGAAAAAAAATCAAATGAAGAAAAACGAACAAAATAATCAAAAAAGATGATTAAAAAACATACCCGGAAACACAAACAAATCTTCTCGTCGTAAATCATAACGATGCATCATCATCATCATCTTCATCTTCTTCTTCTTAATAAATTGAGTTTCTGTCAGTACGCGATATACGTACTGTTGCTTCATATACAAAAACAAACTGAAACACATCTAAAACCAACAAAATGGAAGTGGTATAAGTAAATCTAACAATGAAATGAACAAAAAATATGATTATTCATCTAGATCTGGTAAATAATCAACAAATCAAACATGGAGATAGAAAAGCGTAATCAAACACAACAACGATTCGATCGTGAAACCCTAAAATAAACATTGATTTGA
>NW_020637521.1:442-1000 GCF_003573695.1 Papaver somniferum
AAAAAGCTTAATCAAACACAACAACGATTCGATCGTGAAACCCTAAAATAAACATTGATTTGATAGAAACGAGAAAGATTGAAGATTTTTTTTTGGATCTGTACAGAATTCATTTGCAGCAGCAGTGAGAAGAAAGAGAAGAAGAAAACGAATATGAAAGGTTAATGTTCTTCTCGTGCTTATAATCCCTGTTAAATAGGGAGGGTTATTTGTGGTATTTTTAAATTTCGCATTAGTTATCCCGCACGTGTAAGGACCTGGGCTTAAAAAATTAGGTCCATTTTTATGTTTTCTCTTAATTATGGACCTCTGTTTACTGGGCTTTAGTGGGTGGACCTGCCACTAACTAAGAACACTATAATAGGATCTATAGGTAATTCCTACAATATAAAATAATGGTTTGATGTGATAAAGTCAAACACAGTAATGGTCTAATTTGATAAAACCAAACTCAATTCTCTTATGGTAAGATGTAGCAGTGGTTTTAGTTGTCTTTGTTTTCTTTATTCTTCTTGGACATAAGATATTGGAGTTAACCCAGAAATGTTATAAATATTT
>NW_020637522.1:0-620 GCF_003573695.1 Papaver somniferum
GGGGTATTTACTCGGCTTTTCCATTTGCAAGTAAAGCTGGCAGCTAACATAGTAGGCTCAATCCACGACCATATTGTTTTTGAATGTTGATGTTCACTTGAACTAGAATCTCAATTTTAGTTTTTAGAAGACCTCTGCTCCCAGCTGAAGCCTGCTTCTGGGCTTTGCTGTGTAAGTATTGTTCCTGCTTGAAGGATCGTGTCTGGATTGAAGCCACGCCATCCTTTCCTAGCAGTTTCATCTGGTCTTCACACGTTCCTACTTACGTGAGCAACCAAGTTTATCCAAAAGTGAGCAACCAAGTTTATTTGCAGAATGAGAAAAACCATCTTTGAGAGAGTTGCATAAATTCCTAAAAAGATTTTGATTACACTATGGATGGATGGCATTATACCAATGTGCTAACCCCATCCCTTACAATGACTAAAAGCTAAGGTGATTTAAAATTTCAAACCAACTGATTTTTCGATAAGTTTTCTCACATTTACATTTGACAGTGCCTAAGAGCGACTGCAATGGTACGACTAAACTCAAAGATCAAAGACCAAAAAAAAAGACTAAATATGAGTTTAATCTGTATTGTGACGTTATGGGGAGAAGACCAAATTTGGTCGCGCGTA
>NW_020637522.1:820-1000 GCF_003573695.1 Papaver somniferum
GAAGTACTCCTTTTGTACATGATCCAATTTGGAAAGATCCATCATCATGATGCGAAATTCATCGTTTGCGACCTCCTTGGCTATTTTAGCCGCATGCTCAGCTTGTTTTTGTGCAAACTCGAACTTTTTTTGTTCCATCTTGAATCTTGATTGTTCCCGGTAATGAGAATTGAAATTTTC
>NW_020637523.1:0-290 GCF_003573695.1 Papaver somniferum
CAAGCTGGACTATAATCCCTTTTCACTAAAATTGAATTATCACGAATTACATATGAAAAAAATTATTTAATCACTACATAAACGAAATTATCACGGATTATTTAGATGTACGAGGAAAAACACAATTATACTTAAATGATTTTTTTTCTTTTTCTTTTTGAAGCATGTATACTTAAATAATGAAAATCACAATCTGTATGACTTTAGTCCAACCAATAGAAAACTAGGACATATAATCCAACCGACACTAACTCAAAAGAAATACTCATACGGATTCACATATTTTCCTT
>NW_020637523.1:301-1000 GCF_003573695.1 Papaver somniferum
ATCCAACCGACACTAACTCAAAAGAAATACTCATACGGATTCACATATTTCCCTTTTTAAAAAAAACAAAACCAAAGAAAATAGAAAAATGACGCGTGGGCTTATGTCCCGTGGTACATGTGCAGCAAGAACCTACTAGAGATATTCCGTGACGTGGCAATGAGATAAACCCCATCCATCAATCTAGTTTTTATTCCATCTAATCCTACGGTCTGTATTTGGCCTCTCTATAGAAATCGTATAGAAACCCTAATCCTTTCCTATCCACTCATTTTAGCCTCTTATCTTTCGTCCTTCTCTCTCTCAAAACAAGTTGAACCATGCGCCTCCCTCTCACAATCTTTTCATATTCTTCTTCAACTTTACTTTGTCGTAGTAGTTCTCGTGCTAAATGATGAAGGTTGTTAATTGATGCTCATTGAGTTGATGTATTGATAAATGATGTTCATTTCTTAGTAAAGGAATTTAGATCTTGAATGTTGGTTTGGTTTATCAAAGTTTAGGTATTGTTGATACGATTTTTCTTTGATTACAACTTCCGTTTCTTCTTCCTCTATACTAATCTGCATCTGTATGCATCTCTCTTCATACTCATGTTTTCCATAAAGATTTGTTTAATCAAGACTTCATGCTTCCTGTTGGCTTAGGATTCTTTGATTTTTTTCAATGGTGATTTTTTTTTTGTCTACACTGTTAATT
>NW_020637524.1:0-521 GCF_003573695.1 Papaver somniferum
AAAACCAGAGTCTAGCATTACTAAAATTAAGGGTGCTTGTTATGCGTGTGGAGTTACTGGCCATATGGCAGTTCACTGTAGACATCGTAAGGACAAAGTTTTCTAGGCTTTGGAGTTTATATATTGCAACTAAAAAGTTTCTCCCATACCCCCAAACTTAAATCTAACATTGTCCTCAATGTTCTAAAGATAAAATTAAAAGCATGAACAAGGAGAAACTATTACCACCCAAAGCAAAAGAGTTAATGAAATATATTACCGTGTTGCATGAGATTGGGTTACCTCCCAAAATGTGCTAAGTTTAAAGTCTTCAGCCCGACATCTGAAGGAATTAATCACCTCATAGAATCATAAAGTAATAGCCGGAATAACTGCGGATCACCAAAACCAAATAGAGCTATCACAAGTAAAAGGAATCTGCAACATGCCAAGAAAATTAACAAATAAAGCACAACCTTGTCTAGTTTCCTGTTTAAGACAACTACATCTAGCGGTGGTTCAGGTTCAGGTTCTATAACAGG
>NW_020637524.1:532-1000 GCF_003573695.1 Papaver somniferum
TTTTATTGTTTAAGACAACTACATCTAGCTGTGGTTCAGGTTTAGGTTCTATAACAGGATCTAGATAAAATATTTCCATGGGTTGCTTTTCCTCATAAGTTAGATCCGAATGTTCAGGTTCTAGAGTCTGGAAAAACTCAAATACAAACTTAGAAGCACATAATAATAACCTGAATAACTGGGATCCTCTAAGTCAATCAGATTTGATTCACACTTCTGACCACAATGAGAGTGGTGGTGTTCCTTAAACAAATGTGTCGTCCCTAATCTCCTAAAGTAATTAGGTTTAGTCTCAGAACTCAATAACTCACACATTTCAAATTCAAACGTTCCCACAATTGGAATAAAAGTTTTTGGTGGGAAAACAAAATCAATCTGGGTATCATATCCTGGGTAAAGCACATCAACCATAGGATAGGTTTCTAAAAACTGAGCTCTCTTATGGACACAACTAGGTTCAGGAAAAAA
>NW_020637525.1:0-521 GCF_003573695.1 Papaver somniferum
TGATTCTCGAAAGAGATGTTTAGATGATCCCATAGAATTTCCGTCAATCAGTCAGTCATTACCTTTAGAGGAAGATAAACCAGAAATAGAACCTAGAAGAGGTAAAAGGGTTAAAACTAAGAAAACCTATCCTGGTTGCATTACATACCTAGCCGAATCTAATCCTCAGACTTATAAAGAAGCCATGACTTGTCCTGAATCTCCGTGGTGGAAAGAAGCTTCAATTAGTGAAATGGATTCCATTCGAGAAAACGATACTTTTGAACTTGCAGATTTACCTCCAAGGTCTAAGGCCATAGGTTGTAAATGGATTTTCAAGAGAAAACGTAATATAAATGGAACTATTGAAAAATACAAGGCTAGGTTGGTAGCGAAAGGCTATAAACAGATAGAAGGTATAGATTTCTTTGATACATATTCACCAGTGAGTAGAATTATCTCCATTAGGATGTTAATTGCTATAGCTTCTGTCCATAACCTACAGATACATCAAATGGATGTAAAGACAGCGTTTTTGAATG
>NW_020637525.1:532-1000 GCF_003573695.1 Papaver somniferum
CATTAATTTCTATAGCTTCTGTCCATAACCTAGAGATACATCAGATGGATGTAAAGACAACGTTTTTGAATGGTGATTTAGATGAAGAAATCTATATGGAACAACCCGAAGGCTTTGTAGTTAAAGGTTGTGAAAAGAAAGTTTGTAAACTGAAGAAATCTTTGTATGGATTGAAACAAGTACCTAAACAGTGGCATGAGAAATTTGATCATGTGATGATTTCTAGTGGTTTTAGAATTAATGAATCTGATAAATGTGTTTATACTAAACTTGTCAAGGATGCCTTTGTGATTGTATGCTTGTATGTTGATGATATGTTTATACTAGGTACAAACATGGATGTTATTAATACCACTAAGAAACTGTTGAATGAGAACTTTGACATGAAAGACTTAGGCCCTGCTGATGTCATATTAGGGATGAAGATTAGAAAAACTTCTAATGGATATAGTCTGAGTTGATAGACGC
>NW_020637526.1:0-435 GCF_003573695.1 Papaver somniferum
CCGTCCCCCTATGATTAATGAGACAAGAGTTACTATAGATTTTGGAATCATTACTGATATGAGAGTTACTACCGACGGAATTGGAAAATCCACAGTGACCGTGATTTTATACTGTCATCTGGAAAACCTGGACCACTCGAGCCGTATACTGAAATCCAATATTGATTGGTAAATGAGGGTAACACAGTGATGATGCAGCTGTCTTTACACGTACAGTACTAGTGCTGAAACCAACCAGTGCTGTGTATCGAATCGGGATACGTGATCATCGAGGAGTAGTAGGCCCAAAACTGATGAACCTCCGAAAGATACAGGACATAATAGACAGAATGGCGTCTGTGCATGATCAATTCCACAAGAACCAAAAAAAAAAATAATAACAGAAAAAAGTGAGAAAGCTAGCTAAAAGACCGTAGCTAATTCCAAAAGAAAAGC
>NW_020637526.1:446-1000 GCF_003573695.1 Papaver somniferum
GATCAATTCCACAAGAACCAAAAAAAAAAATAATAACAGAAAAAAGTGAGAAAGCTAGCTAAAAGACCGTAGCTAATTCCAAAAGAAAAGCCAGTTTATATGCTGCCATTCTGCAGCTCCCTTACTGTTCCATTTCAGGTACAACACATATTTCCATTGATAAATTGGTATCATTAGCTTTTTGCTGGTTTTTTTTCACAATTATTTCATCCATGATTGCTAGGGAATGTAGTATATCTAGGGGAATTTGATGAAGTACCCCGGTTCTTGACTTGTAATTTACAAAGCGTTCCCAGTTTTTTCAACTTTAATAAAGTACCCCAACTTGACCATTTTCATCCCGGCTAACTGCCGATTAAGTTTCAGGTGGCAGTTATGTGACACAGAAAATTCTTAAAAGCCCCTATCTAAGTTAAGTTGGACCGAGTTGCCCACATCTTCTTGGTGGGAGGCAATCCTGATGCGGCGTAACGGTTCTGAACCAGACTCAGCGAATCTAAAACCGGTGTAATAGTTTTGAGTCAAGATTCAGGAAACATAAAAGCATTGTATAA
>NW_020637527.1:0-415 GCF_003573695.1 Papaver somniferum
AAACAAACCAACATTGCAGGTATATCAAGAAGAGGATTCATTTCATAAAGGATGATTACAAGAAGTGAAAGGCCAAATTCAAGGATACACAATCAAAAAATATTCCTTTTACAGGATATCAACAAAAAATATCCTTGTTACATGATTACAAAAAGTGAAGGATAATGATGCCGCGGACCCTACATAATGTTGTGGTCTCTACCTAGATGGTTGCCCCATCGGCAGGATTATTCCGAAGACTTGAAGGGACACTCCCACCAGAAGAGGGCCCGAGGAGCTGGGCAAGGCAGAAGGAACGGGACGACGAGGATAGTTCTTCACGAGACCATGCTCGTTCTTTAGGCCAAGTTCTATCCTCTCCAGCATCTTGTTCGTCTCCTCAGCCAATTGACAACGAGCCTTGTGCTTAATAACT
>NW_020637527.1:615-719 GCF_003573695.1 Papaver somniferum
TAGTAGAAGACTGCTTCGGCCTAATCTTTTTCTTCTTCAACACCTGAAACCAACACCACAAAAAGAATTATTTTTCCCGACTGATGAAGTTCTAAAAGAGAAGC
>NW_020637528.1:0-221 GCF_003573695.1 Papaver somniferum
GTAATATATATCAAAAGTAGCATTTTCATTTGTGGGTGTGTAGATCGGTTCAGCCAAGTACCTTTCTACCTCAGATCTCCCAATGTCCTCCACATTACTCAAGTGATGTATGATACTTCTTCATACCGTCCTTCACAACAAGTGCAAGTACGTGAGCCGCACATCGAACATGTAAATGTTTAGCTCCGAGTAATGCAGAACCCCAACTCTGAACTCTCTTC
>NW_020637528.1:421-761 GCF_003573695.1 Papaver somniferum
CCCTAACATGGAAAAATAAAATAAAGGGTATTAGATTCAGATTCAGTTCTTCAATCTTGACAAACCCTACCATGGAATAAAAAAAAACATTAGATTCAGATAAACAACAAAGTGAACAAACTATAAAATGGAAAGGAAATATAAAAGGAACCTAAATAATCAAAACAGTAAAAATGTTTTCACCTATTATCAAAGAGGAAGTGGTAAATTGATCATCAAAGGTAAAATTAATAGTGAAATTACCTGTAAGTAGGAGAAGATTCTGGCAATGACTGTAATGTGGATGCAGTTTGAGAGGTAAAGAATGATTTATTTACCAACTGAAACAAAGAAATTCAAA
>NW_020637529.1:0-265 GCF_003573695.1 Papaver somniferum
TATTTGGTGGGAAAACAAAGTCAATCTGGGTATCATAGCCTGGTTTAACCACATAAACCAGAGGATGGGTTTCTAATAACTGAACTTCGTTATGGACATCACTAGGTTCAGGAAAACGTGTATGAAGATAATCTTGTAAAATGGTTGAGGCAGATATGTCAAGACCCAAGTGAGGGACCTTTCTAAGAGTTAAATCACATGGAGAATGATAATCACCCCCAAACTTGGAGTTTTGGGTGTCTCTAGATAGACTAGCTACAATTTC
>NW_020637529.1:276-568 GCF_003573695.1 Papaver somniferum
GAATCACCCCCAAACTTGGAGTTCTGGGTGTCTCTAGATAGACTAGCTACAATTTCCCTAATTTCTAGATCATCAGAATCATGAAAATGGTCAATTGCTTCTTCTAGGTTATGCTCAGGTGATGCCTCCTCACACATGTTTAAATGCTCTACGAGTTCATCTTCTTCGTCTAAGACTATTGTTTCTAAATCGCTAGACTCTACAATATTTTTCTCAGAATAAACTCGTTCCTCTAAACCATTATCGGCTTCGTAATCAAAAGGAAATACTACATCGTCTAAAACGGGGGTAT
>NW_020637529.1:768-1000 GCF_003573695.1 Papaver somniferum
AATAAAAGCTTTTGAATCGACTCACATGACTTCCTTATGGTATCGTGTATAGAAGGTTCACTCATGGGTGCATTTTTTTTATTCATTTTTAACACAAACCTATTTGTATTCTCAGTTAATTGTTTGAGAGACTCTTCTAGAGGAAGAACAGGTTCCGAAGGATCATAATAGGGACTAGTTTTCAACATTTTCATTATATTGTCCAAAGACGAGGAACTAGTACTATAATAAT
>NW_020637530.1:0-525 GCF_003573695.1 Papaver somniferum
GTTTACTTTTGGTTTATGATAAGAACATTTAAGCATGATTCAGTTGTTTGGTTTATGTTGAACATGTTTAGATTTCTCGTAAAATGTTGTCTCTGTAAGTTTTCTTTACACGACAAGCGCCGGCATTCAAATATTTAAGTTCCACAGCACTGGTATTGGTTCCGACATTAAAAGCAATTTAAATTCTATGCCGCCATTTGTACCAGCACGAAACAATTTTCTCCAAAACCATGCTGCGGACAATGGATGAAAATGACCAAGTTTCTGTGTGGATTATGGGTGGTTCCGGCATTGAAATGTTTAAGTTCCACAGCACCGGTATTGGTTCTGCACTAAAAGCAATTATATTTCTATGCCGCCATTTGTACCGGCATGGAAAATTTTCTCTAAATCCATGTCGGGCACAGTGGATGAAAATGACCAAGTTTATGTGTAGATTGTGGGTAGTGCCGGCATTAAAGAAATTATTGAATCTACGCCAGAATTCTGATTTTCTTACTCTTGCATAGTTTTGCATAATTCTGG
>NW_020637531.1:0-317 GCF_003573695.1 Papaver somniferum
ATAGGTTTGATTTGGTCGAGTCAGCCTTGTTTGTGATTGTGTAGAATTCCCTTGCAATTAAGAATGTCGAACTGGTATGATAGAAGACAATCCAATGAGTATCGACCTGAATTTGAATATGGACATCATCCTTTTTATGACCATGTTGGGAATAGTGGTTGGGAATAGTGGTTGGGAACGCCATCCTTTGGAAGGATATGGGTCATACCCTGGTGAGCCCAATTACTATCCACACATGCATCAGTCTTACGAGCAAGAAGATTATAGTACTAGTTCTTCGTCTCTAGAGGATACAATCAAACTATTGAAAAGTAGTC
>NW_020637531.1:382-685 GCF_003573695.1 Papaver somniferum
TCTTAGACGAAGAAAATGAACTCGTAGAGCTATTAAATATGAGTGAGGATGCGTCACTTGAGTATAACCTCGAAGAAGCAATTTACTATTTTCAGGATTCCAATGATCTAGAAATTAAGGAAATTGTAGCTAGTCTATCTAGAGATACCCAAAAATCTAAGTTTGGGGGTGATTATCATTCTCCTTGTGCCATACCTTTAGCTCTTACAGAGATCCCTCATTTTGGACTTGATATCTCTGCCTCGACCATTTTACAAGATTACCTTCATACTCGTTTTCCCGAACCTAATGATGTCCAGGAAG
>NW_020637531.1:696-1000 GCF_003573695.1 Papaver somniferum
ATTGTAGCTAGTCTATCTAGAGATACCCAAAAATCTAAGTTTGGGGGTGATTATCATTCTCCTTTTGCCATACCTTTATCTCTTACAGAGATCCATCATATTGGACTTGATATCTCTGCCTCGACCATTTTACAAGATTACCTTCATACTCGTTTTCCCGAACCTAATGATGTCCAGGAAGAAGTTCAGTCGTGAGAAACCCATCCTATGGTTGATGTGGTTTTCCCAGGCTATGATACACAGATTGACTTTGTTTTCCCACCAAATAGTTTTCTTCCAAATGTGGGAACGTTTATATTTCAAA
>NW_020637532.1:0-622 GCF_003573695.1 Papaver somniferum
ATGTGTTTGTAGGCACCTTTGGAAAATAAACATTTTTTGGAAAATTCGGCTCGAAAAGTTGGTAAAAGCCCCGGAGGACACGTGTTATTCGGACTCTCACCGTTGGATAAGGGGCACCTCAATTACTAAGGGGCACCCCAGGTCACCCCAAAAGGCATCTGCTATTCGCACCCCAGTACAGGATTAGGGGGAGGTCATCTTCTCCATTTGAATTTTGTTTTTGGCGGGAAAATGGAGAACACTTCTGCAGATTTTTGATCGAATTGTTGAACGTGTTCTAGGGAGATTCAATGGCTGATTTTTGGTAGATAGTTGTGATATGGCCTATTAAACACACTGTGGGCGTTTGGTTCGACCAGAATTGGCTCTAGAATTAGCTAAACAATTCACGGGGAAAACAGGGCAGTTCGTGTATATCACGGGTTTCACGTGATTTGGAGAAGATTCAACGTGTTTTGTGCGTGCATGGAAGACCCTCACAGCCTGTTGGAGCGTGAAGGAGTTAAATATGGTAATTTGGAGGCTTGAAAACGCGTGAGAAGATGAAACAGGAAAGAAAATATTCCCAGAAATATTTTCTTTACTGCCGAGTTAAAGAGAATTATATGGAGTGAATGAGCGA
>NW_020637532.1:633-1000 GCF_003573695.1 Papaver somniferum
ATTCCCGGAAATATTTTCTTTACTGCCGAGTTAAAGAGAATTATATGGAGTGAATGAGCGAGATTCGATGGGTCTGTTGGCTATAAATAGGTTGCTGGGGTTGAGTAGAAAGGGTGTCGAGAGTTTGGGGGCGATAGGAGAGCTCAGGAGCGAGAAATCAAGAGTTGATGAAACTCTGTTTCTGCTCCTGCTGATGATGAAGAACACCAAGAACACGAAGAACAGACTCGCAGGGACAGTCGTTTATCAACAGTGAAACAGACTCACAGGCGTGGGTCGTAGGTGTGGGTCTTAGAACCACAGCGACAATAGCACTTCTCTTTTATCGTTCTTTTGTGACGCTTCCTGTGGGTCGCACATTAGCTGT
>NW_020637533.1:0-449 GCF_003573695.1 Papaver somniferum
AGATCAGTATAAGCAATTTAACCCAACCAATTGGGCTGGAATGACCGGGAGAATGGATCAAAGTCCAAACAGGACAGTACCGTGCTGTTCACTTTCAAATATTTGTGAGAGATTTGTGGAAGACTTTTACGCTAGATAACTATGCACCTAGTCTTGTTCAAGTTTTAAGAGAAGTTTGGAGCGTAATAACTGGCCAGAGGACGCGTACAAAGCAACAGAAAAGAGATTATTCTCTCAACTGCTCGAGAATAAAAAAAGAGAAATACTCTCGGATTTGCACGAGAATTTTGGTTCTGTTGGCTATATAAAGCATTGCTTCGAGTCTTAGAGGGGTGAGAAAGTTTTAGGAGAGAGTTAGGAGGAGTTTAGAGCCGGAAACAAAGAAGTTACAGAGAATTTGTTGTTGCTGCTGCTGCTGCTCGAGGAGGAAGAAGAAGACGAAGAACAGA
>NW_020637533.1:460-1000 GCF_003573695.1 Papaver somniferum
AAGAATTTGTTGTTGCTACTGCTGCTACTCGAGGAGGAAGAAGAAGACGAAGAACAGACGCTTCTGAAGTGTCGTTCTTCAACAGTGCTTACAGCGAGAAATAAGTGTCGTTTTTCTACTGCAGTTCACTTGTGTCGATTATAAGCTGCAATACCATTGTAACAGTGACACTGTAACATTTATACAGCGTTGCAAACTTCTTTTTACACCATTTTCATCAATAAAAACACATTATTAAGCCATGGATACATCTTATGATTATGTTTTTGGGATGAGGAGCTAAACCCATTAGCCGAGACGACGGAGGAAGCCATTGATCCATATTGATTGGTATAATTCTAATTTTATTATTTATTGCAATATTATTATTTGATTATTTGCATGGAATTGAATTTGAAATATTAGTTTTTATTGAATAGTTGTGAATTATTTTGATGAAGCATGCTGGGTTTTAAAAACTTTTGATGTTTTATACTTTGTGATTACAATTATTACTTCAAAAATATATTTGAGGCAAATATTAGAATTATTTTTAAAGAT
>NW_020637534.1:0-103 GCF_003573695.1 Papaver somniferum
TTTTAAGCAGGTTAATATCAACCTTCCATTATTAGATGCAATTAGGCAGATTCCCTCTTATGCCAAGTTCCTTAAGGACTTGTGTACGCGAAAGCGTAAGCTC
>NW_020637534.1:125-345 GCF_003573695.1 Papaver somniferum
CTGAGCCAGAAAATGAGGAGACTGATAGAGTCTCCAAAGAGACCAATGAGGGTCCTGTTAAGCCCGGCTTTGTTCCCAGATCCCCGTTTCCCCAGCTGATAGTTCTGACTAAGAGGGAGTCCAACTTTAATGATATATTGGAGGTTTTTAAGCAGGTTAATATCAACCTTCCATTATTAGATGCAATTAGGAAGATTCCCTCTTATGCCAAGTTCCTTAA
>NW_020637534.1:545-799 GCF_003573695.1 Papaver somniferum
ATGTGTCTAATATAGCTCATTTGTATATATTGTTAGTGCTCGATATCGTACTTATTTGGTTATTTTATTTATTTGTAGGTGTTTTTGGAAGAATAAGACTTTGTGGCGAAATTGGCTAAAATATAGCATTTGGACCTCCGTAGATAGCATACCGGAAGCTCCCCGAAGTGTACCGGAAGTACCCCAGAAATACCCCGGAGGAACCCCGAAAAAGTGCGGAAAACATCCCAGAAGAATTGCTAAAGGCACCCCTA
>NW_020637535.1:0-410 GCF_003573695.1 Papaver somniferum
TCAATGCAAAAATCATAATAGAGTTGTTGTAATTAATTAATAAAAATATATCACTTTTACCGAAACAACGGCTTCCTCCATAGCCCCAAGGATTGGGTTTAGATCCGCATATTGGAAACACACTCAGAATAATTTTTCATTGCTCAAAAGTGTTTACAAGTGATGAAATGGGAGAAAATAATGATTAAACCGGGTTTGCTCTGAACGATCCCCAAACTATCCATCTCTTCACTGATACCCAAGACACTCTTATTTATACTGTGAAGCCAATCTTAGGTCGACAATCATCTCAATTACTCCAAAAGATCTTTGCAGTTAATGAAAGTATTTCACGGGAATATTTCCTCTCCATTTTCACACGTCTTCTGAGTTGTATGGTATATCCAAATCTTCTCATTTAATTGAGCCAA
>NW_020637535.1:421-1000 GCF_003573695.1 Papaver somniferum
TTTCACACGTCTTCTGAGTTGTATGGTATATTCAAATCTTCTCGTTTAATTGAGCCAAATAATGAAGAGAATATCTTCAATTAATTTCGTGAATAATTCCTTCCCTGTTTTCGAAAATATCCAAAAGTATACGATTTCCTTCCATTCAAGACACGTACAAAATATTACTGTCATGGTAAGAAGATAATCTAAAGACACAAATATCCCCATAATATCATGACCAGAATCTCACACAGTTGAGATTTCTTTTCCCGCCAAATATCTTTCCCGTGAAGAAGAAGATGGGTGCCCCTATCCGGTCCTGGGGTGCGAATAGCAGATGCCATGAGGGGTGTCTCTGATCAGCTGCTTGGGTGCAAATATCCTTTGGGTACCCCTTATCATTTGGGCGCCCCTTATCCACAAGTGAGAGTCTGAATAACACGTTCCTTCCGGTGCTTTAGACGACTTTTCGAGCCGATTTTTCCAAGAATGTTTATTTCCAAAAATACCTAAAAACACATAAAATACCATAATAAGTACAAAAATCGAGTACCAACAATACATGAAATTAAGGACAACGTAGACACAAAAATGTGC
>NW_020637536.1:0-171 GCF_003573695.1 Papaver somniferum
TTGTTGATGATGATAAGTTTCTACTGAGAGAGAGTCGCAATCCATAATCCAGTAACTATTTGTGAGGTTGCTTTGTCTTTCTGGCATTTCCTGACCTACTTGCCTTTCCATCATGGATGGTTAGGTCCATCACGGTTACCCTCTAAAAGGAACAAGTTCTCTCCTGAATTT
>NW_020637536.1:182-457 GCF_003573695.1 Papaver somniferum
GAGTATCTAAAGAGCTATGAGGACATACATATTCTCAACCTATGTCCAAGTAACTATAATGCCAGAGAAATTAAAGGTGTCAGCTCTAAAGCTAACTGAAGAAAAGGGGAGACACATCCACACCACTGCTAGATAAAGAGATATCCGCTACACATCTAGATAAACATTGTAAGATGCGTCCGCTGCTTTACAGCTGGATAAGATTAGGAGAGAGATAAAAATGAGAGGGACATCTGCTACACAGCTGGACTAATTACGTGTGATGAGTTAAACCA
>NW_020637536.1:468-749 GCF_003573695.1 Papaver somniferum
ATGGTTAGGTCCATCACGGTTACCCTCTAAAAGGAACAAGTTCTCTCCTGAATTTCAAGGATCTCAATGTCTTTTTCTCTAATGTCTCAATAAGTTGTTGTCCCTAGCATTCCAATTTATATCTTTTCGGTGAGAAACAGTATGTAAACTTAGCTAATCGGATACCATGTGACGCTAGAAGTTTCAAAAGTGCAACTAAAAAGTTTCTCCCATACCCCCAAACTTAAATCTAACATTGTCCTCAATGTTCTAAAGATAAAATTAAAAGCATATGAACAAGG
>NW_020637537.1:0-340 GCF_003573695.1 Papaver somniferum
GGTCAGATTGTTGGAGGGATTTCAGCGAGATTCAATCGCTAGAAACGGTTGGGCTGGGCCTGAATACACTAGACAGGGTATATGCAAGCGATTTGATCAAGTAACTTGGGCCAGAAATCCGAGTTTGGAAGTAAACAGGGGAGCGAGATATTTTAGAAGATTATGTTAATTGCGGAAGCTGTGTGAAGATTGTGAGAAGATATTTGGGAAGATATTCTCTCATGATATTATACGAAAAATTTAATACTATCCAGAGACGCGTAGAAGAGTTAAACAGGGAAGAAAATCCCATATCCTGCATGAAATACAAAGAAAATATTCCCGACGTTAATGGAGATTT
>NW_020637537.1:365-511 GCF_003573695.1 Papaver somniferum
AAAAAAAAAGAGTTACCTTCACAAGTTCGAAAAGAACCCCTTTTACCACTATCTACAACAACTTTTGAAAAAACATCAAATTTTTGGCGCCGCCGACGCGGACCTGTGCTTAGGTAGAATTTCTTTTTTTTTTAGGTTTATTATTA
>NW_020637537.1:522-767 GCF_003573695.1 Papaver somniferum
AAAATATTCCCGACGTTAATGGAGATTTCTGGGAGTTATTGTGAAGATTTGAAGGCATTAAACAGTATATAAAGGCTCTTTGGGTCAGCTAGCGAAGTTTAGAGAGAATTGGGAGAGGTTTATAGCACTACAAAGCAAGAAAATTGAAGTTGTAGAGATTCTGGTTCTGCTGTTGTTGCTGCTCGAGGAGGAAGAAGAAGAGGAAGAACAGACTACCAAAGGCAGTCGTTTACCAACAAAGACAA
>NW_020637537.1:778-2373 GCF_003573695.1 Papaver somniferum
TCAAAGTGAAAACTAAGGACTTGGAGAGGAAAAAGCTTAAAGCGAAAAGCGAAAAGAGAAGAAAAGAGGACAATTTTAGGATTTAATTTTTAATTCTTTTTGAGTGTGTGAGGAAAACTGTAATTTTATTTTTTTATTTTTTTTGACTTTTTGAACTTTAAATTGGACTGGACATTTGGACTTTAATTTTTAAACCCTACGGAAGGGTACCCTTAAATACAAACTGTGTGCAGGGAAGGACGGTGATTACAATATCACCTCGGCCCCTCGGGTTCGCACACGGCATAGGAGTCGTGGCCCGAGTCGACGACAACGGTTCATCCCCCGTCTGGTACGGGAGGTAAGTCCAATCGAAACACTCGCGAATCCCCTGCAAGCGAGTTACTGTACTCCTTAAGGTGCTAATTGTTTGAGGACGAACCAGACTGTCTTTATTTTCCTAGTAAAGGGAAAGGCCTGTCCTAAACAAGATAAGGGTTCGGATTTCATCACCGCTCCCTTCTTGCCCGCTTTAGGAGAACAAAACCTAACGCGAACCCAAGCTTTAAAATCTGATTAAAAAGAGACTTATAGGGTATCGAGCTTGTTAGGAAAAATTTTCGAAGGATATTGGTTATTCTTTTAGCATACTTCGAAGTTCATGACGGTTTCTGTGAGTTGAATGCGTGACTGCGCCGCCTTGTACTGCGGTGAGGCCTTGGGTATCAAAGCTCTACTAAGCTTCCCTCGCCTCGATTCAACTTACTTTGACTCAGATTGATTCTAGAGAGGTTTGCTTAAATTGTAACGAATTCCCTTTCGAGATATAGAAGCTAGTCTAGAAACAATCTAAGTCAGCCATCATGCTTGTTGTTTGCTAGAAATCTCTAGGTTTGTTGTGGTAAAGTCGAGTCAGCCTGCTGTGTGATTGCTAGAACCATCCTGTTAGGATTTTTATTTCTTTTTGATTTTTTTTAGTGTATGACCGATTTTGTTAATAGGGCTTGGAAAAGAGATACTCTAGGTCGTCTGATTAGTGATAAACCTAGTAGTTCTTCTTGTGAGGGCGGGGAGCTCGAAGACTCTTCTTTAGAGAGCCCCGTTTTTGGAAACTTCAGTTTTGAGAATCTGCGTCTTTGTGAAGAAATTTCTCCTAGTCCTTTGGTAGTTCCATAAATGGCAACTTTAAAAGCTTTATTGAACCCAACTAGGACCTCTCGTCCGTCTTGTATCAAGATAGCTGAAACCGAGGCAAATTATGAACTCAAACCTAGGACTTTACAGATGCTCCCAACATTTTTAGGAAAAGAGAATGAGAACCCCTATTTTCATGTTATGGAATTTGAGGAAGTATGTAGTACTCTGAAAATTAAAAACCTTAGTGATGATGCACTGAAACTTAGGTTATTCCCCTTTTCCTTAAAAGATAAAGCCAAATCTTGGCTGTATAGTTTGGATTCTGAGTCAATTGAAACCTATGAACAACTTACATCTGCCTTTATACATAAGTTTTTCCCAAGGCACAAAACATCGTCTATTAGGACACAAATTTGTACTTTTGCCCAACAAGAGGGAGAATCTTTATATAGGTATTTAGAAAGGTTCAATGACTTAAT
>NW_020637537.1:2390-2812 GCF_003573695.1 Papaver somniferum
TCTTTGAGGGAAAAAGGTAAGTTTCCTAGTCAAACTCAACCCAATCCTAAAGCAGAGAAATCGTACAATCATGTGAACTCTATTACAACCCTTAGGAGTGGAAAGAAAGTTGACAATAAGGTTGCCATGCCTGATAGTGAACACGCTGTAGTACACCCTTATGATCCAGAAAATGAGAAGACTGATAGAGTCTCCAAAGAGACCAATGAGGGTCCTGGTGAGTCCGGCTTTGTTCCCAGAGCCCCGTTCCCCCAGCTGCTAGTTCCGACTAAGAGGGAGTCCAACTTTAATGATATATGGGAGGTTTTTAAGCAGGTTAATATCAACCTTCCGTTATTAAATTCAATTAGGCAGATTCCCTCTTATGCCAAGTTCTTTAAGGACTTGTGTACGCGAAAGCGTAAGCTCAGTGTCCAGAAGAA
>NW_020637538.1:0-400 GCF_003573695.1 Papaver somniferum
AATAAACATTTTTTGGAAAATTCGGCTCGAAAAGTTGGTAAAAGCCCCGGAGGACACGTGTTATTCGGACTCTCACCGTTGGATAAGGGGCACCTCAATTACTAAGGGGCACCCCAGGTCACCCCAAAGGCAGCTTCTATTCGCACCCCAGTTGTGGTTAGGGGGGAGGACATCTTCTTCCCAAATTCAAAAACCAAAAATTGGCGGGAAAAAAATACTATCAACTGGCAGATGTTTTGTTGGAATTTTTGAACGTGTTATAGGGCGATTCAATGGCTGATTTTTGGTAGGAAGTTGTGATATGTCCTAGCAAACACGTTTTGGGCTTTTGGTTCGATCAAATTTGGCCAGAATTAGCTGGATAATTCACAGAATGCAAAACAGGGAAACACGGGTTGAA
>NW_020637538.1:411-1000 GCF_003573695.1 Papaver somniferum
GATCAAATTTGGCCAGAATTAGCTGGATAATTCACGGAATGCAAAACAGGGAAACACGGGTTGGACACGGGATTGGAGAAGATTTGAGCGTGTTCTGCTCATGCATGAGGGATCTAGCAACATTGTGGGTCGTGTGTAAACATTTCTAGAGTGACCAGGATGGAAATCTACGCGTGAGAAGCTAAATCAGGGAAGAAAATATTCCCAGAATATTTTTTCAGCAAACCGAGTTAAGAGAGAATTATCTCGAGTTATAGAGAGACTTCTTGATCCTGTGGAGTATATATAGAGTGCTGGGGACTCATAGAAGAGGTGTCGATAGTCTGGGGGGATGAGGAGAGCCAGAGAAGAAGAAATTCGAGTTTTCCCAAACTCGGTTTCTGATGCTGCTGCTGCTGATGAACATGAAGAACACGAAGAACGAACCTGCAACAGCAGTCGTTTTTCTACAGTAATAACGACTCACACCTGTTGGTCGTACATCAGGCAGACTTATTTGCTACAGCGTTTGCGACACGGCTGCAGCAGTCTTATTTTGTCACTGAGGGTCGTAGTTCTCTGGTTTGTAACAAATATAATTGTTACAAAC
>NW_020637539.1:0-152 GCF_003573695.1 Papaver somniferum
GTCCGTCCGGTCGGTCGGTCGGTCAGTCGGGTCGGGCTCGGGTTCGGGTTCGGGTGTGGGTGTGGGTGTGGGTGTATTAGATCCTATCTTTTTGCTGAAATTTTTGGTACGTGTTTTCCACACAAGTAGAAGAATCTTTTCTTTGTCTGCAC
>NW_020637539.1:352-657 GCF_003573695.1 Papaver somniferum
AGTCTGGAGAATTTTCATCACCTCGGGTGGTTCGTCTACCAGTGTCGATAATGAATTCATTCCTCTTATCCCAGTTATCAAGAACAGTAGGTGGGCCTGTGTGAACAATCGTGAGATTATCGCCACTAGAAGAGCACAACTCCAATTCCCATTTGTAGTAATCCCCCATTTTCTCCTCAGGTTGATGTTGTATATAACCGTGTTGTCGCATCACCCTAGAGGGGTTATACATCACATATCCTGTGGGGTGCCACAATGGTCCAAAATAAAGGGACAAGTCCGACCGAACATTTATATGCCCACTG
>NW_020637539.1:857-1000 GCF_003573695.1 Papaver somniferum
GATTATATATAATCGGAAATAAAACTGAGTACCTATCCACCGAATAACCAACATTCGGAAAAAGAGATGGATCATTTCCTACCGAATATGCGTCATTTGGAGTTCAGTAACCTATAGTTTTCCTGGCCTGTATATTCGGTTCT
>NW_020637540.1:0-318 GCF_003573695.1 Papaver somniferum
TCGAACCTCTACCCGTTTCTGAGTCTACCCTAGTTCCTTCGTTAGAAAAACCTCCTAAGTTGGACCTTAAACCATTACCAGATTCCCTGAAGTATGTGATTTTAGGCCCATCTGAAACTTTACCTGTGATTATAGCATCCGACTTGGATAGTGATTAGGAAAGTAGGCTAGTGACTGTCCTTCAGAATAACAAGGAAGCTTTAGGGTGGACCATAGCAGACATTAAGGGTATAAGTCCTACTGATTGTATGCATCATATCTATTTAGAGAGTGACACCAAACCTTCTAGGGAGATGCAACGTCGACTGAACCCTAATA
>NW_020637540.1:329-1000 GCF_003573695.1 Papaver somniferum
ATATCTATTTAGAGAGTGACACCAAACCTTCTAGGGATATACAACGTCAACTGAACCTTAATATGAAAGAAGTAGTTCGAACCGAGGTTCTTAAGCTGTTAGATGCAGGCATTATCTACCCCATTTCAGACAGTAAGTGGGTCAGCCCCGTTCAGGTTGTTCCCAAGAAATCCGGTATTACTGTAGTCCAGAATGATAACAATGAGTTAATCCCAACCCGGGTGACCACGGGTCATCCGGGTTGGCGTGTCTGTATCGACTATAGGAAATTGAACAAGGTCACTAGGAAGGACCACTTTCCCCTTCCCTTCATCGACCAAATGCTATAGAGATTAGCTGGACGTAGCCATTATTTCTTTTTAGATGGATACTACGGTTATAATCAGGTTGTTATTTCCCCAGAAGACCAAGATAAAACCACTTTTACCTGTCCCTTTGGTACCTTTGCGTATAGAAACATGCCTTTCGGGCTATGTAATGCTCTGCGACCTTTCAGCGTTGTATGCTGAGCATATTTTCTGACATGGTAGAACGGTTTTTAAAGGTCTTTATGGATGATTTTTCAGTGTTTGGTTCGTCTTTTGATGAGTGCTTGCATCATTTGTCATTAGTTTTGACTAGATGTAAGGAAAAGAATTTAGTGCTTAATTGGGAAAAATGTCACTTTATGG
>NW_020637541.1:0-719 GCF_003573695.1 Papaver somniferum
AACATTTAATAATATGCAAAAACTGCTACATTTAAGAGGATGGTTCAAAAGAATACACAGAAATATAGGTGGATGCTTAGTTTCATAGTAGGCTTGTTATCAAAAACTCATAGTCCTCTAAAGTTAATGAATTAATAGATGTCACCTGGAACGCTAGAAACTGTTTAAAACATTTAATAATATACAAAAACTGGTACATTTAAGAGGATGGTTCAAAAAAATACACATAAATATAGGTGCATGTTTAGTTTCATGGTAGGGTTGTTACCAATAACTCATAGTCCTCTAAAGTTAAAAAATTAACAGATGTCACCTGGAACGCTAGAAACTGTTTAAAACATCTAATAATAAACAAAAATGTACATTTAAGAGGATAGTTCAAAAGAATACACAGAAGTATAGGTGAATACTTAGTTTCATAGTAGGGCTGTTATCAAAAACTCATAGTCCTCAAAAATTAAAGATTTAATAGATGTCACATGGAACGCTAGAAACTGTTTATAGCATTTAATAATATACAAAAACTGCTACATTTAAGAGGATGGTTCAAAGGAATACACAGAAGTATAGGTGAATGCTTAGTTTCATAGTAGGCTTCTTATCAATAACTCATAGTCCTCTAAAATTAAAGATTAATAGATGTCACCTGGAACTCTAGAAACTGTTTAAAATATTTAATAATATACAAAAACTGGTACATTTAAGAGGATGGTTCAAAA
>NW_020637542.1:0-246 GCF_003573695.1 Papaver somniferum
GTCAGGTTCATTCTATCTCATCTCTACGAGTTCATCTTCTTCGTCTAAGACTATTGTTTCTAAATCGCTAGACTCTAAAACATTAATCTCAGAATAAACTCGTTCCTCTAAATCATTATCGGCTTTGTAAACAGGAAATACTACATCGTCTAAAACGAGGGTATCTCTAGTCAAATCCTCGTCCTTTTGAATAGGTGAATAATTATTAAAATTATTTGGATTTGAACTAGAAATAATATTATCATT
>NW_020637542.1:446-807 GCF_003573695.1 Papaver somniferum
CAGTCACGCATTCAACTCACAGAAACCATCATGAACTTTGAGTATGCTAAAAAGAGTAACCAATATTTTTCGAAATATTTTCCTACCAATCTCGTTACCCTATCGGTCTCGTTCTAATCAAATTTTAAGCTTGGGTTCGCGTTAGGTTTCGTTTTCCTAAGGCGGGCAAGAAGGGAGCGGTGATGAAATCCGAACCCTTATCTTGTATTGGCCAGGCCTTGCCCTTTACTAGAAATTTAAAAATAGTCCAAATTCGTCCTCAATCAATGAATCACCTTAAGGAATACAGTAACTCGCTTACAGGAGATTCGCGAGTGTTTCGATGGACTTACCTCCCGTACCAGACGGGGGATGAACCGTT
>NW_020637543.1:0-223 GCF_003573695.1 Papaver somniferum
TTTTTCCTCTCCAAGTCCTTAGTTTTCACTTTGAACCTGCAAAATAAAGACAAAAGAAACGTAAAAAGGAACAAACAATTCTAAAAAAAATAATAAACCTAAAAAAAATAAATCAATCTATATACAAGTCCGCGTCGGCGGCGCCATTTTGTTATAGTTTTGAAAGTGGTAGTAAAAGTTCGTTGCTCGGACTTGTAAAGATTTAAAAATAAAAATATATACA
>NW_020637543.1:423-722 GCF_003573695.1 Papaver somniferum
AGACTTGTTACAGATATTTCGTTTTTTTCAATTTCTAGGATTCGATATAGGTACCATATATTCCCTCTTTACTCGAGTATCTTCCACAAACCCAACAGAGAACTCGATATTCTCTCTCTGTTTCCAAAAATATTGCTATCCCCTGTTTGGACTTTGATCTTCTCTCCCGGTCATTTCAGCCCAACTTGATCGCTAAAATCATTTGCATTCGGCCTGTTTAGCCTTAACAGGCTTAACCCAATAATTTCCAGCGATTGAATCTCGCTAGAATTCCTCCAACAATCCGACCAAACTTCAAC
>NW_020637544.1:0-496 GCF_003573695.1 Papaver somniferum
CATTGGGAGCATCTGTAAAGTCCCAGGTTTCAGTTCATAATTTGCCTCGGTTTCAGCTAACTTGATACAAGACGGACGAGAGGTCCTAGTTGGGTTTAGCAAAGCTTTCAAAGTTGCCATTTCTGGCACTACCAAAGGACTAGGGGTACTTTCCTCACGAAGAGACAGATTCTCAAAACTGAAGTTTCCAAAAACGGGGCTGTCAAAATAAGAGTCTTCGAGCTCCCCGCCTTCACAAGAAGAACTACTAGGTTTGTCACTAATCAAACGACCTAGAGTGTTTCTTTTCCAAGGCCGTTTAAAAACTTCGGGCATACACTAGAAAAAGAAAATTAAAAAGAAAAGTCCTAAAAAGGAAGGTATGTTCTATGCAAAGCTTTGATACCCAAGGCCTCACCTGTATTACAAGGCGGCGCAGTCACGCATTCAACTTACAGAAACCGTCAAGAACTTCGAAGTATGCTTAAAAGAGTAACCAATATTTTTCGAATGACTT
>NW_020637544.1:507-991 GCF_003573695.1 Papaver somniferum
CTTACAGAAACCGTCAAGAACTTCGAAGTATGCTTAAAAGAGTAACCAATATTTTTCGAATGACTTTCCTATTAAGTTTGTTACCCTATCGGTCTCTATCTAGTCAAAATTTTAGGCTTAGGTTCGCGTTTGGTGTCGTTTTCCTAAGGCGGGCAAGAAGAGAACGGTGATGAAATCCGAACCCTTATCTTGTATGGCCAGTCCTTGCCCTTTACTAGGAAATTAAAGCAGCCGTTTTCAAGTCTTCAACATATATGCATACGAAGGAAGACAGTAACTCGCTGACAGGGGATTCGCGAGTGTTTCAACAAACTCACCTCCCGTACCAGACGGGGAATGAACCTTTGTAGTCGACTCGGGAAACGACTCCTATGTCATTTACGAACCCGAGGGGCCTAGGTGATATCGTAATCACCGTCCTTCTCTGCAAACAGATTATATTTAAACTACCCTTCCGCAGGGTTTAAAAATAATGTCCCAAAAT
>NW_020637545.1:0-471 GCF_003573695.1 Papaver somniferum
TTCTACCTATAACCCTTCTCCTATCTCCTTTAAATACACAAAGACAAGCCCTATTTATACATCAACTTCACCTTCAATTGGGTTTTTAATATCTCGCTCAGTACAACTGAAATTAGGGATTGAAATGGGGATTTGAGATGTCATCACTCACCAAAAGATACAACTGAGATGTACTCCACAACCTTCAACCACTCCATTAACGTCACATACATGATGCAATTGAGGGAGTCTTCAAACAAACTTCGTACAACAATCTTCTCTTCAATCGCAATTTCAGATTTCTCTTTCTTGTAACACAATATATGGTACCTTGAATTGGGTGATTTGGCATCAGAGATAGGGAAGCTAGGTGGTATGGGTTTTGCAATGGAAGTACGTTGAGGGGAAGATTGCTACTGAACAAGAAGTATGGGCGTGATAGAGAGATGGTGGTGGTATGGGTTTGACAGTAACGAGGGAGGTGGTGTCGAT
>NW_020637545.1:482-1000 GCF_003573695.1 Papaver somniferum
AAGTACGTTGAGGGGAAGATTGCTACTGAACAAGAAGTATGGGCGTGATAGAGAGATGGTGGTGGTATGGGTTTGACAGTAACGAGGGAGGTGGTGTCGATGGTTGGAGAAGATGGGTTCTTTTTTGATTTTGGGAATGAGAGGGGAATACTTGGGTGTTAGACCAGTGTACCTTGCTTAGATGATCAGGGGTGAATCTGTTGACCATCTTGTCTTCAAACATGGATTGAGCACTTCTGACCATTGATCAAATTTGATATTATTTTGTAATTCTTGACCCCAAATATTTGTTCCATTGACTTGGTAAGCTCAGTTCTGCACATGCTCAGCTAACATTTCCCTTGTGTAGCGGTGCAACATTGTCAATTTCTCTTACGCTCCCTTTACAGTCTCGTTCATCTCTTTTTCACCATTTACTTAACCACCTAAAACACAACACAAAAAGAGATTATTTCGACAAAATTACCCATTAAAGAATATGTGCTCATGATACAAGATTTGTCGCAAAATAGAACATG
>NW_020637546.1:0-261 GCF_003573695.1 Papaver somniferum
GAACTGGTATGATAGAAGCCAATACAATGAGTATCGACCTGAATTTGAATATGGACATCATCAGTTTTATGACCATGGTGGGAATAGTAGTTGGGAACGCCAACCTTTTCAAGGTTATGGTTCGTACCATGGTGAGCTTGATTACTATCCACACGCGAATTGGTCTTACGAGCAAGAAAATCAGGAACACTGTAGTACTGGTTACTCGTTTTTGGAAACTAGTCCTGATTATGATATTTCTGAACATGTTCCATCTCTAGA
>NW_020637546.1:461-1000 GCF_003573695.1 Papaver somniferum
AGACACTGAAAACTCTAAGTTTGGGGGTGATTATCACCTTCCTAGTGCCTTACCTTTAATTCTCAGAAAGTCCCTTCACTTAGGACTTGATATCTCTGCCTCGACAATTTTACAAGATTACTTTCATTCTCGTTTTCCCGAACCTAATGATGTCCAGGAAGAAGTAAAGTCGTTAGAAACCCATCCTCTGGTTGATGTGGTTTGCCCAGGCTATGATCCCCAGATTGACTTTGTTTTCCCACCAAATAGTTTTCTTCCAACTGTGGGAACATTTATATTCCAAATGTGTCGAATATTAAGTTGTGAGACTAAACCTAAATGCTTTAGGAAATTAGAATCGACACATTTGCTTAAGAATGACCACTACTCTCATTTTGGTCAATTATGTAAGTCAAATCTTATTGACTTAGAGGATCCTCAGTTATTTAGGTTATTATTGTGCGCTTCTAAGATCATATTTGAGTTTTTCCAGACTCTAGGACCTAATGATTCGGATCCCACCTATGAAGAAACGCAGCCAATGAAAATTTTCTATTTAG
>NW_020637547.1:0-245 GCF_003573695.1 Papaver somniferum
ATTGAGGACAATGTTTAGTTTAGGTTTGGGGGTATAGAGTAGATATCCCGATAACATGCTATATTGAAAAAATTGAACTCTTCCTTTTTGAAAAAAATGAAAAAATCGAAATTAAAAATTAAAAATTGAAAAAAACATAAAAATGGAGCTCATTTACCTTGAAATGTCGACTCTTGTGCAAATATGTAATTTTTAGGAGTCTTAGTCTAGATATTTAGGCACCCTGATTCTAGCACAATTCACAT
>NW_020637547.1:395-618 GCF_003573695.1 Papaver somniferum
CCAATCACTTTAGAATACTGAATGAGACTTGACTAGCTTGTTCTTTGGTTGGCTGGGATAGAAGTTGGATAATACGTTAAGAAAAACAACCATAGAATTTGACCGGATGCATTCGATAAGGGCCACCTCTTGCTAAGAGTCATGTAATTATGTTTTTCTTTTTGTTCATGTATCAAAAGTGTCACTATGAGATCAAAGTTATTTACAAAAAAAAAAAAAAAAA
>NW_020637547.1:818-1000 GCF_003573695.1 Papaver somniferum
CACAACCACCACCATCTCTTCTCAAATCATCATACACACTCGACCCATCACCTATATCACGTTCTAATCTCTCTCAAACAACTAATTTCGCCTATTCTCTCACCTCTGAACCCTAGGAGTGAGTTGGTGAAATTAGTTGATGATATAGATCAATTGGAGGCGTGGGAAGCATCAGAAGACCG
>NW_020637548.1:0-457 GCF_003573695.1 Papaver somniferum
GTTATGGAAGAATATATTTGAGTGATGTGTATTTGTGTGTATAAATAGAGAGCTAGAGAGCACATTTGGGGGCAGTTTTGGAGAGAAAAGAAAAACCCGGTTTTAATTATTTCTCACCTTTTCCGTCACCTTTTTGAGCAATGAAAAATTCCTTTGAGTGTGTTTTCATCATGCGAGCTAGACCCATCACTGGGACGACGGAGGAGGCTGCATTTCGTTCATGTGGTAATTAAAATAATTCTTTTATAATTGTTTGCATGGAATTTAATTGTTTTATGATTTCTATTAATTATTTGTTATTTTGTTTGATGTCGCATGCTTGGTTTTAGTTACTTTTGATGCGTCATGCTCACAACTTACAACTAATGTTTTATGAAATCTACTTTGGCAAAGAATAGAGTTATTGTTTCTTTTGTTTTGAGTTATAAATGTCTAGGATTAATTTATGAACCCCATG
>NW_020637548.1:468-1000 GCF_003573695.1 Papaver somniferum
GGCAAAGAATAGAGTTATTGTTTATTTTGTTTTGAGTTATAAATGTCTAGGATTAATTTATGAACCCCATGAACATGAAAAGCAGTGAATCCCGAGTCCCATTAAATTCTTCATCCCGTGACATATTTTGTATATAATTTCTTATTTTTAGTATTTTTATATTTAAGCCTAGAATCAATTCAACAAAGTCCGAGTGAACGACAACCTTATTTACCACTATCAAAAATATCATCACCATACAAAATGACAACTCCATTACATTAGATTGTACTCATAAATTTAGTTCAAAATCATACAAAAAAATAATTCAACTCCTAATTTATAAGTTCAAGCTTTCTTAAAGAAGCGATACAAAAAATTTCAACATCAATTTCAGTGATTATGACCTGCGCACCAACTTGCTTGAGAGTGGAACTGCAGAAGCATAACCATTTATAACATATCGAATAATAACAACGATTTTACCAATAATCATGACTTCTCTAGCCCTCATGAGACTATCAGGAAGAGAGTAACGGCATCCATAAAGACA
>NW_020637549.1:0-549 GCF_003573695.1 Papaver somniferum
GGTCCAAATAAAATATTTTCATGGGTTGGAATTCCACAAAGCTAAGATCCGGTTCAGGTATTAGAGTCTGAAGAAACTCAAGTAAAAATTTAAAAGCACATAATAATAACCTGAATAATTGTGGATCCTTAAAGTCAATCAGTTTTGACTCACACAGCTGACCACAATGAGAGTGGTGGTCTATCTTAAGCAAATGTATCGACCCTAATCTCTTAAAGTAATTAGGTTTAGTCTCAAAACTAAATAATTGACACATCTGAAATTTATACGTTCCCACAATTGGTTGAAAAATATTTGGTGGGAAAACAAAGTCTATCTTGGTATCATAGCCTGGTCTAACCTCATCAACCAGAGGATGGGTTTCTAACAACTGAACTTCCTTATGGACATCACTAGGTTCAGGAAAACGTGTATGAAGATAATATTGTAAAATGGTTGAGGCACATATGTCAAGTCCCAAGTGAGGGACCTTTCTAATAGTTAAAGTACATGGAGTATGATAATCACCCCCAAACTTTGAGTTTTCAGTGTCTCTAGAAAGACTAGTCA
>NW_020637549.1:560-1000 GCF_003573695.1 Papaver somniferum
CACATGGAGAATGATAATCACCCCCAAACTTAGAGTTTTCAGTGTCTCTAGAAAGACTAGTCACAACTTCCCTAATTTCAAGGTCATATGATTCCTGAAAATGGTCAATTGATTCTTCTAAGTCAGGTTCATCCTCACTCAACTCTACGAGTTCACTTTCTTTTTCTAAGACTAATGTTTCTGAATCGCTAGACTCTAAAACAATATTCTCAGAAAAAACTCGTTCCTCTAAACCATTATTAGCTTCGTAATCAAAAGGAAATACTACATCGTCTAAAACGGGGGTATCTCTAGTCAAATCCTCGTCCTTTTGAATAGGTGAATAATTATTAAAATTATTTGGATTTGAACTAGAAATAGTAGTATCATTGTAAAGCTCAATTGGAGTAACAGATTCCTGATCACTATGCCTATATGTGTCAAATTCTTCATCAGCACTA
>NW_020637550.1:0-613 GCF_003573695.1 Papaver somniferum
AGGTGTTATCTCGGGCCAGAATTGGCTGAATCAAATTGTGGAGCAAAACAGGGAGCACGTCATTGTATGGAGACTGTCACGGGATTTGCATGAGTTGGAATGAGTTTGCGTATGTTAGGATGACTCTAACAACCATCTGGAGTGTGAAGGAGATAAATATAGTAATTTGGCAGCTTCAGAACTCGTGGAGAAATCAAATATCTAAATTATTTCCTAAACAGACAGTGAAGAATAATGGAAGATTATATGAAGTTATGGCGAGATATTTTGGCCCTGTGGAGTATATATTGGGTGTTGGGAACTCAGAGAGGGGCTGTCGAGACTTAGGGAGGTTTAGGGAAGCTCAGAAACAGAGAAAAAAATTTACAGAGAAACTGCCGAGTTGCAGTCGGGGAAGAAGGTGAATAGTGAACTCGATAGTTGAAAACAGTCGCAGAAACCATGGCCTAAACTTTCAAATCCAAACTCTTTGTAACAGTTTTGTAACAATTATTCCAACAATTAATAAAGTTTGCAACAGTTCACTTTCGTTCTTCCGTTACAGCGAGTTTTGTAACAATTATAACTGTTACAAACTCACAGTTTCATACCTTTTCACTCTTTTGATCATCTT
>NW_020637550.1:624-1000 GCF_003573695.1 Papaver somniferum
CTGTAACAATTATAACTGTTATAAACTCACAGTTTCATACCTTTTCACTCTTTTGATCATCTTTTGAGCCATAGACCAATCTTTTGAGACCATGATTGATATGAGGAGCTAAACCCATCCTCTGGGGCGACGGAGGAAGCTATTCTGACAATGAAAAAGTGGTAATTTCTATTTTAAATAATTTATGCAATTTAAATTATGATTTTTTGCCTAGAACAAAAGAGTTTTTCCAATGATTTTTATTAAGCAATTGTTATTTTAATTGATGGTATATGCTTAACTTTGAGTTCTTGATATTCCATGCTTTCAACTTACAATTGCTCTTTTATAAAATCTATTTTTGCAATAATTAGAATCACTTAAATGGGAAATTGCA
>NW_020637551.1:0-341 GCF_003573695.1 Papaver somniferum
TTATATAGGTATTTAGAAAGGTTCAATGACTTAGTATCTCAATGTTCTCATCATGGTTTAGAGATGGTTAGGTTAGTTCAGATCCTCTACGAGGGTTTAGATTATTCAAAAACAACCATGGTTGAGTCCTTATGTACAGGTGGGTTTGAGAATAAAACTCTTGATGAGGCGATGACATTTTTGAATGAAATCGCCGATAAGACCCAACAATGGGAAAATAGTAGGGAACCCCAGAAAACAATTCTTCTAGGTAGAGGAAATGTCAATAGGGTAGAAGGATCTTATGAGTCAGATGCCAAAATAGCAGCTATAGCCAAAAGGTTAGAAGCCTTAGAATTAGG
>NW_020637551.1:352-940 GCF_003573695.1 Papaver somniferum
AAGTCAGATGCTAAAATAGAAGCCATGGCCAAAAGGTTAGAAGCCTTGGAATTAGGTCATTCTACTGGTAATAGTGGTAGAATAGAGCCTTTTTGGGAAGGCCATACTTTTGAGGAGTAAGCTAATGCTCTTTATAACAACACTAGATTCGATAACCGTCAGAAGCTTGACCCATATTCAGAAACCTATAACCCTGGATGGAGAAACCATCCCAACCTTTCTTGGTCTAAGGGCCAGAATCAAGGTCAGTCTAGTAACTCTTAGGTTCCCCCAGGTTTTGGCTATGCTAAGAATCCTTCAGCTCCGGCACAGTTTCAGAACCCTTCGAATAAGAAGATTATGAGTTTAGAAGAGTCTCTTGCTTTGTTAACTCGTAACACTGTGCAGTTTCAGCAATCTGTTGCTAAAGGTTTATAAGAAAATAAGAGAATAGGTCAGGCTAACTCTCAGGCTATTTCCGAGTTGAAAACCCAGGTTAGTCAGATAAATGAGTCTTTAAGAGAAAGAGGTAAGTTTCCTAGTCAAACTCAACCCAACCCTAGAGGAATTAATGAAATAGGTGAAAGACCATCTGATCATGTGAATGCT
>NW_020637552.1:0-4656 GCF_003573695.1 Papaver somniferum
GTCTAACATTTAATTTATTCAAGGAAAAAAATAAAAAACTAAAGATGAAATACAAGAGAAGTTGTCGAAAACGACTCAAGTGACTTTCAGGAATAAAAGATGTTTAACATAATCAGTAACAGAAACTTAAATGCCAAATACTTGATAATCGTCTAGTTTGGAACCTTGGCAAAATGGAATGATGCATTGAATTCCCTGTTATCCCACAAATAGTACAAGCAATGAGCTTCCATGCTTGAAAAAAAAAGAGTTCTGTAAGAAACATTGACAATTATGATTCATGGCCAAATGGCAACTGTCAAGATTCAACTGAAAAAAAATAGAGCCCCCAATAAGCGCCTGATCTCCTAGAACTTAAGGCAAATTGCATACCAAAATGATCTACAGAAACATTAGAGCAACAAACAATACAAAACAGTAAAATTATGTGCTATTATGCAGTAAAGATGAGCACAAAGCAACAACAATCTCTAGTTAATACTAATTTAAATGGAAATGATACTTGAGCAATGATAATTAAGATAAAATATGTCTATAAGCAGAGTATAAAAATACATAAAAAGGACTTTTGAATCCACCACCTAGATTATAGGAATTAAAAGTTCCTTATATTGTTCTCATTGATACGAGTAACAGTAGGATGAGAATCACTCACTTTCTCGACAATATGATCGTGACATAACAATTTGTGCATACGGATGACTTAATCTCGCTAATCATATCAAACCCAAGAATTGGTTGTCTACTTATGGCACAACAAATCACACACCAGCTGTAATATAGGCTTGCATTATAACAGAGAATCAACCTAACTACCATGGACGCCTCACATTCAAGGTGAAAATAATATGCTTATAATTTGTTGAGAACTGTGGAAGCTCTTGACTGAACTGTGTCATTCATAAAAATCTTAACGGAGGTGCATACAATTTTCATGAATACAATTTTATATATAGCATGCACTTAAGGTACCAATGAAACATCATCATATCCATGTATATTAAAATTCATATACACTGACTGTATGATGCCTGCAAAGTAAGGTATTTCACAATAATTCCACGGTGTCATCCATCTAGATATATGATGTATGACATCAATGAAGCATGAAGTATTTGTATACTATTGGCAGTTCAATAAATTGGTTACTTACTTCAAGTAGTCTTCTCTATCATATCCACAACACAATAAATTGCACCATTGAGTTTTGGTAGAGCATTAGAAAATCTCTGAAAGAACACAAAGATTCATCCATTCAAAATAAGCCACTATTCCAACTACAAAGACGATAGAGAAAAAAAGGATGTAGCAGTTTTCTGCCGAGTGAACAAGCAAAAGCTAGGGATGAATATGACACATGCTAGCTTAGAGAGCATCAACATATTTCCATGTAGCATGCTTATCACATCAACCCACGAACCAAGAAAATACCTTTTGACACATGGACTGAGTAAGGATATTTCCACCAGTTGGATAACATTTCTACATCTGTAAAACAATTAAATCCATCAAATTCTATTGGCCAAAGCAACCCCATATAAAAATCCTTTTTGTTGGTTAATGGGGGGAGGGGGAGGCCAATTAAAGACAACTAAAAATACAGTAAGTTCCAAGCAAAGTGGAGAATAGAGGTAAACATTAATACGTAATACCTGTACTGAACCACAAAGTACAATCTCCGTCACCAAATATGTAATGTCACCACAGAGGGAAGCATCTGCAACATATGAACATAATAATTTCCTTGGCCCTAAAGATTTTTTTGTGTCACTAAGAGGTGAATAACAGTCAACAGTTGACAACCAAACAACACCATCATATCAACCAAATAAGAGTACCAGCTTCCAAGTCCAAGTGATCTCTGGACTCTCTACAGATGTAGTGGAAAGACTCAGCTGAGACTTCAGTTCTATGGCACGTTCTGTCAACTGTTGAAATTGAATCTTTGCCTTAGTCTGAAAAGCCAAGGAAAAAAGTTCTTAGTTACGTGTTGACACGTTTAGGAAAATATACCGAACAAATGCAAACTTGACATAAGTATTACAAGTTTCATCTCCAATAGACTACTCGTTGAAGTTATTGAGCCTTAACCTCTTCAACTTCTTGCTTCAACTACATAAACACAAGATATGAACATAAAAATGGGAATCCGAATAAGATATGAATCTGAGATATAAAAGCAATACACTCAAAACGAACTTCTTAATGAACTAATGAGCTTATTTACCTCATATTCAATAGATTGAATATCAGGAGAGGTAGTTGAGAGAAAACAAGCATCAGAAAAGATGGTAGATACCACTTCATGCTTTGGCTCACAAAAGAAGTCCCCTGGGTAAGCATTCAAATCACACGACACACCAAAATTTTATTCATTACCTACTGAATCTCAGTTTTCATTCTGTTTTTCATTAACCAACTGCAATAGTGCAGGTAGACATTAAGGGACATTTGATATGTACCCAAAGGAAGATGAAAAACTAAATCCAAACTCACTATCAACTCTAACAATATAGTTGGAACCCACAAATCTGTAAACTCAAATACTTATTCAAATTCCTTTGATATTGTTTTGCACATATACCTTCACAAGGTTTCAGTAAACAAAATCCAGGGTATATTTTTCAATTATCACCTCAGAGCATACATGATTGAATACTATGTCCCAGCATAAAAATGGAGTCGAAAGGCATACCAATTTTCAAAAGACGCTGCATACTCCAGTCCTTTATCCCTTCCCACTGCCTTCAATAAAAAAATGACAGCATTAGGAACAAAAACACTGGACTCCTACTAAAATGACAGGATGGATCCCAGCAGCATCGAGCATAGCCATCAAATCTTGTGTATAAAATATTTAAGGGTAGTTAAAGGGAACCTGATATTGAGAACATACCTACAATATATCTTATAAACTGTCAAAAACTGAAAACCAAAAGACTCTCACATCAAACTCCAACAGCATTTTGAGAAGCCACAAGAATAAATATGTCATCTTGCTCAGTAACCTCTTTGCCACCTACAATCAGAAGGAGAACTCAGAAACTTTGTAAAAGAGCGGATAAAGGCATTGAAAACAATACCTTAAATATGATAAAAGGAGAACTCAGAAACCAAGTGTGAAAGTTCACAAGACTGGAAGAAAACTTACACATGATAAAAGGACAGTTACAGCAAAACAATACCTGAAAACCCAATTTTATCAACACGCATATCACCTTCCATGGACTGCTAAAGCAGAAACACCAGTTTTCAGTTTCAAAAAATATTTTAAGACTCAATCTATACTGAAAAGACAACAATATTAAGTTGAAACTTAATATATTAGCCGCTCTCTCAGCTCACAAACAAAATCCAAGACTCAAAATCTTCAATGACAACACAAACAAAAAAATTAAAACAAGTACTACCATTTTCAGGTGAACAAAAGTTTAAAATCGAAATTAGATATTTAAAACCTTCAGAGACAGGACCAAAATTAAAAATCTCACTTCATAAAACTGAAATGATAAGAATACCCATGCTTCAAAACTCAATGAAATCAACAAAACAGGCACAAAAATTGTAAATTCTAGAGAGAAACATATCATACGAACTATATGGATCACAGACTAAGCTTAAATCAAACTCACAACAGTTAATAAGGATGGGGATTTATACATGAATTTTTAGGTATTAGTATCTCAATCTTCTTCCGCGATTTCAAAATCGAGAGTTAACAATCAATTTTTAGGGTTTAGAAAATTAGAGTATACAAATCTGTAAAATGGGTCTCGTACCTGAAATTAGGCTATTCAAACTCAGTAAAACGGGTATTCGTTTATGGTAACACGCTTAAAACAATTTTTGATCAATTTAGGGTTTGGAATTAGAAGAAGAAGAGGAATAGATCTGAGTTCTAACAGGCTTAAAGGTATTGATCTAAGAGGAGATTTTTGAGGATTTAGGTATGAATCTGGATTTGATATACTCTAAAGAGAGGTTTTGTATCTTGGTTTCTCTCTCTCGATATTTCGGTTTTTTTGAGCCGAAGTGCAAAGGAAATAAGAGAAAGTGATAAAGAAAGAGAGAAGAGAACAGAAAATAAAATAAAAGAAAAAGATAAAGAAAAATGGGAGAAGAGTAACAGTTTTATCAAAAGAAAATTAAGGAAAATTAAGGAATTCTGTGCACGCTCGGCTATTCGTGCAAACAATTCCGACTCCAAGAAAGACGGACCGTCAATTACCGGGATGTTTGGAGTGAAATTTAATTGCTTCTAAAATGGATGAATATCATTGCTGTCAATCACTTCAACATACCTACCCAACTTATGACGACACGGGAGTCCAATACCTATCATATCCTTGCAAACACAAACTGTATTCTCGTCATCATAAGTTTTATATAACTTCAATTGTTTCATCATGCGATTTATTGCCCATCTTGAAACTTTATGAACAACTCCCCTTAGAAGCAATTTTTCCTTAATATGTTCCATCGGGAATTGGTGTACACTAAATTGCATACATTTCCTAATCTTTACGAGATCACGATTGGTGAATTCATGGATTGCTTCTTGGATCGACACAACTCCATTTTGACTACCAATTAGTATTTTCTTTAGTCGACCATGAGACCCCTCCGCAATGCTTGTCGCCTCGTTCTTGAAGTTAC
>NW_020637553.1:0-108 GCF_003573695.1 Papaver somniferum
TGAAAATAAACTACTACAACTTGGTGCACCGGCTACTCCGGGCATAACTCTAACACATACCCACAACATCTATTTATACTCAATTACACTTTACAAGCAAAACCCCCA
>NW_020637553.1:308-723 GCF_003573695.1 Papaver somniferum
CGGCTTTACGAGAATTGTGAATGTTCACCCAATGAGTTGGTGATATTTCAGTTTACCCGCGTTATACATCGATGGCTGCACCCTCCTTGCTTATTACAAGACTATTTACAACAAAAAGATGACTCTTTACATGACTCTTATTTACATTGATTACTCTCTTTTATTTTTGGAACAAGAGAGAACTATTGTCTTTAACATGACAAAACATGGAATAAATACTTGATTTTTTTTATTTTTTTTATTTTTTTTGATATAAATTTTTTTTTGATTTTTTTTTATGATTTTTTTTTTTTGATTTTTTTTTGTAAGAAATAACTTTGATCTTTACAACATAGTGACACTTTTGATACATGAACAAAAAGAAAAACATAATTACATGACATTTTGCAAGAGGTGGCCCTTATCGAATGCATCC
>NW_020637554.1:0-556 GCF_003573695.1 Papaver somniferum
GATAAAGATCTATAAATCAACTTAGGTTACTCTACTATTCTTTGGCCAGCGACGATGTCAGGGTAGTTCTGATTACCAGCCACCGTTACAGCTAACGATCTTCCGGGTTGCCACTCGTAAGTGGGGGGCTGATCGAATTTTATATAATGGTAAGAAGGTTATCGTTCACTCGGACTTGATGATATTGATTTTAAGAATTAATAAACTAAAATAAAAGAAAAATATATACAAAATATTTTCACAAGATGAAGGGAGTTATTGGGACTAGGATTTCGTCGAATTCATAACATAGGGTTCGATTTATTTATTCTCAACAATTAAAGCTCAATAAATAAAATTAACATAGACTCTGATTTTGCCAAGATAGATTCTCAAAAGATTAGTTGTAAATCCTAAGCATGATGTATCAAAATATTTAAGCTAAGCATACTTCATCAAATTAAATGACAACCAATTAATTCAAATCATATTTCAATTAAAATTAATGCAAAAGTCTTAAAAAGAATTAAATAATTTTACCCATGTATGACACTCGTCTTCCTCCGTCGTCCCAGTG
>NW_020637554.1:567-1000 GCF_003573695.1 Papaver somniferum
AGAATAAAATACTTTTACCCATGTATGACACTCGTCTTCCTCCGTCGTCCCAGTGTTGGGGATTATCTCATCACGTTGAAAACACACTTAAAATATTTATTCATGGCTCAAAAAGTGGTTTACAAATGATGAAAATGTGAGAAAATTATTAAAGCAGTGATTTTCTTTTCTCTCCCAAACTCCCCCCAAATGTGCTCTCTAGCTCTCTATTTATACACACAAATACACATCACTCAAATATATTCTTCCATAACTCCAAAATCTTCTTCTTTTTAATTAAAAATATCTTCAGGAATTTTTCCTTATCTTTATTCTATATATGTCTTTACTAAACTCATATCTTCTTTAATTTGCAGAATAAAATCCAAGATAACATCTTCTAAGGATATCTTTCTTGTTTAATACAAGATAACTTCCTTTTTCTTCAAAACTT
>NW_020637555.1:0-434 GCF_003573695.1 Papaver somniferum
TGATGGGTTAGTACAACAGTTAATTGTGGCCCCTAAATACTACTAGCAATTACAAGGTCCAGGGTTCGAACCCTTACCTCCTCCAAAGGAGGGAGCATGAGAACCATCAGGCCACCTGATGGTTCTCTACTATTTGATAGTAATAAATTTTTAGTCACCTATAACTAGGCAGACTCAGACTAGGTTGAGCTTGAAAAATAAACAAATGACCTGCAAATCTTGATAATGTTGTGGTTTAGTCTGATTCAGAGGTTGCAATCCATCTTCACTGCTGCAGTTCATGGAGAAGACGTGATATAGAGCAACGGGTAAGATAAGACAGGGCCTACATAAATAAGGGGGAAAAAAAGTAAAACCAGAACACACCAATCACTAACAGCTCAACACAACAGATGCACTTTTCATTCACAGAATCTTGTTCCACTGAGGTAAAT
>NW_020637555.1:445-1000 GCF_003573695.1 Papaver somniferum
CAGCTCAACACAACAGATGCACTTTTCATTCACAGAATCTTGTTCCACTGAGGTAAATTGTTTAGCAAATGAAAAATCACATTCATTCCATAAGATCCATCAGGGAAACCAACTTTCTGAGTCGATTACTAAGTTTAGACCATGATACAGATATATCAGTAAAAGAATAAGAAAGAAAAACTTGACAAAATTGAACATCCCTTTTCTTCTCGCAAACTCCCTTAAACACTTGAAATCCGAAAGCCGCACTCATCAAGGCTACCATTTCTCTTAAACTGTTTTGAGAGAAGAACATGGACGGTAGCAGACATATTCACTATGATGACCATTTCTATTTTCTTGCAAGAGATTCCCCTTTATGCTCGCTGCCAGCAGTAACAACAAAACCTGCTCCTACCTGAGTACATAAGGAAATGTATGAAAATGTAGATAGCATGAGATAATGGACAAGCACAAAAAACAGAACGAGAGAACCACAAATAAATTGCTGTCCTCTCATCAGTGAAGGATCCAGGATAAGAAAATTCTTTGGATAATTTATACATGCACAACCAA
>NW_020637556.1:0-376 GCF_003573695.1 Papaver somniferum
AAGGTGGCTGGCACGGCATGCCATTGGCACATGTGGCATGGCTGGCATTCCTTGGCGCGATTTAGGCGTGGCCAAAACCAGGGTTTTGGCGTTGGGCCAAAGGTTACCATGCGTGGTCTGGCGACCTTGGACGGCTAAGATTTGCATCTCAGATGGAAGGGTGGCCTTTGATTGTTGCAACCCTTCGTTTTGACAGCTAGCGGCATGTAGCGGGGACGGCATGGCTTTGGCATGGAATCGTGGCTGGCATGGTTTGCCATTGGCACGGTGGTACGGCTGGCATGATTGGCATGCCTTGGCACGGAGATGTGGCTGGCACGACATGCCATTAGCACATGTGGTGCGGCTGGCATGGTTGGCATGCGTTGGCGCGGAG
>NW_020637556.1:576-1000 GCF_003573695.1 Papaver somniferum
ATGCCTTGGCGCGAAGACTTGGATGGCATGGTTTTTCATTTGCACGCTGGCGTGGCTGGCATGGTTGACATGCCTAGGCGCAGAGATGTGGCTGGCACGGCTTACCATTGGCACGGTGGCGCGGCTGGCATGGTTTGCATGCTTTGGCTCGGAGACGTGGATGGCATGGTTTTCCATTGGCACGGTGGTGCGCCTGACATGGTTGGCATGACTTGGGTCGGAGATTTGGCTGGCACGGCAGCGCGGCTGGTATGGTTGGCATGCTTTGGCGCGGAGACATGGCTGGCATGGTTGGCATGCCTTGGCGCGGAGATTTGGCTGGCACGGCATGCCATTGGCACATGCGGCTGGCATGGTTGGCATGCCTTGGCACGGGGACGTGGCTGGCATGGTTGGCCATTGGCATGGTGGTGCGGTTGGCATG
>NW_020637557.1:0-655 GCF_003573695.1 Papaver somniferum
AACTCTTGCAAGAGAAAAATCCATGGTATGAGCCTCGGTTTCGCCTCTTTCTTTGTAAGCAAGTATCTAAGTGTTGCATGATCAGAAAAGACAACAACTTTTGTACCAATTAGATAAGAGCGAAACTTTTCTAAAGCAAAAACAATGGCTAATAACTCTTTTTCAGTGGTTGTGTAGTTTTGTTGGGCCTCATTTAACGTTCTAGAAGCATAATAAATGGCATGAGGAAACTTCCCCACACGCTGCCCAAGCACCGCACCAATCGCATAGTCACTTGCATCACACATGAGCTCAAAAGGCTTGCCCCAATCCGGTGGTGTTTAATGATTGGGGATGAAATCAAAAGCTCTTTCAAGCGATTTAATGCCTCCATACACTTTTCATCAAAGTTAAAAACCACATCCTTTTGCAATAAGTTACAAAGTGATGATGCTATCTTGGAAAAATCCTTGATGAACCTACGATAAAAACCTGCGTGTCTAAGAATAGAACGTATCTCCCTCACCGTAGTGGGAGGGGTTAGAGCACGAATAAGGTCAATCTTAGATTTATCAACTTCCAAGCCTTTAGAAGATATTATATGGCCTAAAACTATGCCATGAGTTACCATAAAATGGCACTTCTCCCAATTTAGCACAAGGTTTGTTTAAACACA
>NW_020637557.1:666-1000 GCF_003573695.1 Papaver somniferum
CCATGAGTTACCATAAAATGGCACTTCTCCCAATTTAGCACAAGGTTTGTTTCAACACATCGTTCAAGGATTAAAGACAAGTTGTCCAAGCAAAGGTCAAATGAATCACCAAAGACACTAAAATCGTCCATGAACACTTCGATTATGTTTTCAACATATTCTGAAAAGATACTCACCATACACCTTTGGAAAGTAGTTGGAGCATTGCACAAGCCAAAAGGCATCCTTCTATAAGCAAAAGTACCGAAAGGACAAGTGAAAGTGGTTTTCTCTTGGTCCTCCGGTGCTATCACAATCTGATTATAACCTGAATAGCCATCAAGGAAGCAATAGT
>NW_020637558.1:0-435 GCF_003573695.1 Papaver somniferum
CAGTTGATTGTTTCCACAAATGTCTAAGCAATTATTCAAAGGGTTACAAGTAATACTAAAAAAGTAAAGAAAGAAGAGGGAAAACAAGAATATTCAAAGGGAAATAGTAAAAACTTACCACTTGTATCTTAAGTAGTAACCATCAAGGGGAGCTGATTCAGACACATCATCTGTAGTAATGGAGCTATCAGGTCGCCGCAGTAATACATAAGGGGTAAGCTCGCAACCCACGATTGGTATATCGGACGGGAGGTGTACTCTAAGCACACTCAGCATACTTCCGAAGCCAAGAATTCCCTGCAACTAATAAAAATACTGTCTTTTTTCCCCTCTGTGCCGTACTGAAAACCTAACCCTAACCCTAATAATAAAATGACCTCGACTTTGAATCTCAAAGAGTGGCGGAAACCAGGCGGATCCGCCATCACTTGACCT
>NW_020637558.1:445-1000 GCF_003573695.1 Papaver somniferum
AATAAATACAACACTTGAATAGATTATACTGTAAGAATTACACTATTTTTTTCTTCATGTATCGAAGATAAATAGTTGGATTTGAAGTAATCAGAAAAATGAGATTTCTTTTCTCTTTCTATCACTTAAAAAATCGATTCTCAAATCGACCCTAAAGAGAAACGAATAAAGTTCGATTTTACTTCTAAAGATCGAGACACATACAATACAAAGTCTCCAAAGAAAATCAAAATTAGGGTTTTACAGAAACAAAACAACCAAAAAAAGAAAAAGAAAAAAAGGTAGTGAATCTATTTCCTATACCTTCTCCTCTCTATGTTTATATTTTGGTCGTCTCGTCTCTCTACTTCTCTTTTGGGGTTCGGGAGTAAGTAGAGAGATTGGATATACTAATATTACGATTATACCCCTTTATATGAATTTGCAGTAAGTTTTGCCGCAGTGCTCACGGCTTTCTTTTGGCAAATGGAAAATCTAACAAGAGCACCACATGATTTTGAATGATTAACCCAATGGTTATTTGCCATGTAATCGGTCAATATGTGTCCATCAAAA
>NW_020637559.1:0-651 GCF_003573695.1 Papaver somniferum
GAGTTCGCAGACTTAGCTTCACGCAAGTAGTTTGTCAACTCCAGCAGAAATTCTTGGGTTTGAGAACTCCGGCAGTTCGCGGACTGATTTCGCGGACTTGTCCCACGCCATTCTTCCGGTTCTCTTGATCAACAATGTTCGCAAACTTTGGTTCAAGGAATAGGACTTACACATAAATGTGTTTCCACAACATTGCTTATGTTCACCATTGGTTATGTAATCTAAACTCTCATTCCAATCATTGAAACATTCTTAGAGGACGTTATACAGTTGTTACACCATTTCTCGTTAAAGAAATTTTCAAGATGATCGAAACATATCATGACTTTCGTCACATGGTAAAGATAAACTTGATCGAAGTGAAAAGCTTACCAACACATATTTCGAAATATAGATAGGCGAGGTATACTCTTCTCGAAATACCAAATGTGTATAATCCAAGTATATATATATATCATGCGACTTCTTGTCTCAAAGAGTAGGAGATAGAGTAGATAGACTTTTGAGTGACAGATAAGTTCAAGTCTTCACATACCTTTTTGTCGAGAAGTTACACCGGTTCCTTGAGTAGTTCTTCTACTTGTATGATGAATCACCATGAAGTCCTTGAGCTCAACTACACTTTCTATCCTAGTCCGAGACTTAGCTATA
>NW_020637559.1:662-1000 GCF_003573695.1 Papaver somniferum
TCCATGAAGTCCTTGAGCTCAATTACACTTTATTTCCTAGTCCGAGACTTAGCTATAATAGACTAGAAATCAAGACTTATAGTTTTAATCACTAACATTGACAAACATGCTTGAGATATCAACGCATGCGAGTTCGACCGAGCAATGCTCTAACACAAGGGATTCCTAACTACAATGGCGCCAGCGGTCGCTGGATCACTCTCCGCTACTTGAGCCGCAACAACATCTTCATCTTGATCGACCTCCATTTCCGGGTCGCCGGGCGCAGCTGCCACGGTTGGAGACAAAGCTGTATCTCCACGGTTTTCCCCCTCGGGGCCATCTTCAAGAGCGGGTTC
>NW_020637560.1:0-239 GCF_003573695.1 Papaver somniferum
AACGGCTTGCTGCACGTGCTAGGTGTAGTCATTTTTATTTTTCTTGATAAGATTTGCTCAAGGACTAGCAAATAATAAGTTTGAGGGTATTTGATAGACACATTTTTGTGACCGAATTGTCCTCAATTTTCAATATTGTTGGTACTCGATTTTCTACTTATTATGGTGTTTTATGTGTTTGTAGGTATTTTTGGAAAATAAACATTTTTGGAAAATTCGGCTCGAAAAGTTGGTATAGG
>NW_020637560.1:250-723 GCF_003573695.1 Papaver somniferum
GTTGGTATAGGCACCCAAAGGACACATGTTATTCAGACTCTCAGTTTTGGATAAGGGGCACCTAACTGATAAGGGGCACCCCCAGGGAGCCAACTGCTAATCGCACCCATTACTGGTTTAGGGGGCTCCATCTTCTTCCTTGATTTGAAAAGAAAAATTGGCGGGAAATTAGGCTTCAACGGTAAATGATTTATTATCTTTAAGATAAGAATATCTTCTTGCCTTACAAACATGAAGTTTTGAAGAAAAAGGAAGTTATCTTGTATTAAAAAAGAAAGATATCCTTAGAAGATTTTATCTTGGATTTTATTCTGCGAATTAAAGAAGATATGGGTTTAGTAAAGACATATATAGAATAAAGAGAAGGAAAAATTCTTGAAGATATTTTTAATTAAAAAGAAGAAGATTTTGGAGTTATGGAAGAATATATTTGAGTGATGTGTATTTGTGTGTATAAATAGAGAGCTAGAGAG
>NW_020637560.1:734-1000 GCF_003573695.1 Papaver somniferum
ATGGAAGAATATATTTGAGTGATGTGTATTTGTGTGTATAAATAGAGAACTAGAGAGCACATTTGGGGGAGTTTTGGAGAGAAAAGAAAAACCCGGTTTTAATTATTTCTCACCTTTTCCATCATTTGTAAACACCTTTTTGAGCAATGAAAAATTCCTTTGAGTGTGTTTTCACCATGCGGAGCTAGACCCATCACTGGGACGACGGAGGAGGCTGTGTTTCGTTCATGTGGTAACTAAAATAATTCTTTTATAACTATTTGCAT
>NW_020637561.1:0-466 GCF_003573695.1 Papaver somniferum
ATCTTACCCTATATCTCTAGCCACTTACTTCACCAATTTCTCCTCTATCCATCTCTGAAACCCTAGGTGGGAAATTGGTAAAATAGGTGAGTCTATAGAAGTGATTGAAGACAGGAGAGGGAGAAGGAAGAACAGAGAAAGAATGGGTCGACGCTATAGGTAAGGATTATCCCATCTAATCAAGTAAAAATTGTAACCCTAGTTTACTGTTTCCATTTGGGGATTTGTAAGAACCCTAATTTTGTATTTTGGGGTATAAATAGAGATGGGGGTTAGTGTTGTTGGGGTATGCCTGGACTAGCCAGTGTACCACCAAGAGGCCTGGAATAGCCAGGACCTCAACTGTTAGTGTTGTTTCAATTTCAATTCAGCTCTGTTAATGTCAAATTCAGTTAATACTGTGTTCATTATGCTTTAGTTATTTTGCTTAGGTTTCAATGAAACCCTAACTTGTTGCTGTGCATTG
>NW_020637561.1:477-1000 GCF_003573695.1 Papaver somniferum
CTTATACTTTAGTTATTTTGCTTAGGTTTCAATGAAACCCTAACTTGTTGTTGTGCATTGCATTCTGATGACACTGCTTTTGAATGTTAATAATGCTCATGAAATATCAAACTTAGTGTTGCATCATATTGCTCTCACATGGTATGTCATGCATACCTTGTAGTTAGGTTCACACTATGATGGTGGAACTACAACTTATATCAAACCAGATTATCATTGATCTTTAGACTAATTGTGCTTTAGCTAGACAATTAGTACTTAGGAGATATGCCTTAGTTGTGTTAGGTCTTTCTAGTGGGGAAACACCTTAAACATAGGGAAGACATGAATCTAAACCCTTGTCTATCATAAGGACAAGAGGAGTGTACACAGAGCATGCTTAGTGGAGGTTAGTGATGAATTTGAAGCATGAGTTTCACATTGTCCTGCATTCCTTTCTTTTTCCTTACACTGCTGTGTAAAACTCAGCAGCTCACTGCCAGTTTAGTTGTGGTTCAACACAACAAATCAAAGCTCTCACTTC
>NW_020637562.1:0-391 GCF_003573695.1 Papaver somniferum
AAATCCAGGTTTAGGGGTAGCTCATTTGGTTTTTCACTCTCACTCGCATTTCAGTCCAACTATAGTTGTTTGAAACTGTCTATGTTTCAACACTTTGTCTTTTGGGTTGATCCTCAACTCTTTAGACTGTATGTATATAGTGAATTGTTTGTATATAATCTGGTAGGTAATGTTTAGTGGAATCATATGTTTCTTGTATATATTGTGCTAACCCAATGTGAATTCAGTTGAGTTACTGTTGGGTTTTGCCTTGAATAACGGAGTTCAGAACTTGCTTTCGCCAATATCCGGTAATCTCTTTCCTTTTTCTACACTTAGCATCGTTCTCATGGTATGTGTTATAAATATGTTTATCTTTAGAAACATTGAGGACAATGTTTAGTTTAGGTTT
>NW_020637562.1:591-1000 GCF_003573695.1 Papaver somniferum
CTGAGAAACTATCTCTTGGTGATTAGTAGTCATAACATCCGATCTTTCTTTACACATGTGTAGATACACTTTACACTCTTATCACATGTCTTTATTTTTTATCAATGCTAGGATTGTGCCTTTGATAGCTAGATTGACATCTCCATTTTGCTGTGAGCTTCTACTGTCTTGCACATGTCACATTTCATGGAATCTGAGCTTATATTTTGCCCTAGAACTTTGTAGGTACGTTCTAAGCAAACCTTCACGAGACTTCAACTCGTCCACTAGGGACACTTAGTCGTTTAAAAGGATTATTGCATATGCTAAATGCATTCGAGAAACCAGCGACAGTGGTATAGTTAGGATTTCCTTAGTTTCGTGTTACTTGAGGACAAGTAAAATTCAGGTTTGGTGGTATTTGATGAGT
>NW_020637563.1:0-313 GCF_003573695.1 Papaver somniferum
GGAGCACTCCATTCAAGCTTCTTAGATTCAACATTTACAGGATTAGTACTTGGTTGTGAAGTATCAGGAGGAATATCAGAAACAACCTCTTCCGCCTCTTTTTCCTCAGTGCCAGAATCAAATCTGTTTGATAAAGTTATATTATCAACAGAATTTGCCAGAGATGATCTTCTAGATGTTTTAGTAGCAACACTAAAACCAGCCTCGTCAACAGGTTCCAACACATAATTTGTAGGGAGCAAACCTGTAGCTATAGTTTCAACAAGGTTTTCAATATTATCTTGAACAAAATTGATCTCAGCTTGCTTCTTCT
>NW_020637564.1:0-220 GCF_003573695.1 Papaver somniferum
CCTAACTTTTGGTCGCGCCTAAACTAGGCCATATTAAAGCCATACTGATCATGCTTTCATGCTACTGGCTACCAAACGAAGGGTTATAATAATCAACGGCTATCTTTCCTATTAAGATGTAAAATCTCGACCGTCGAAGGTCACCACCGAGTTGGCAAGTCTCCCAAGTTCAACTTGCCAGACAACAACAACATGCTACATGTTTTCCACGAAAACGCAC
>NW_020637564.1:420-794 GCF_003573695.1 Papaver somniferum
CGGTTTGGGGTGGCCAAAACTAGGGTTTTGTGCCAAAGGTTACCATGCGTTGTTTGGCGACATTGGACGGCTAAGAGTTGCATCTAAGATGGAAGGGTGGCCGTTGATCATCACACGCCTTCGTTTAGGTAGCCGCATAGGGAAGGCCAGCATGGTATGGCGCGACAAGGTGGTTGGCATGCCATTGGCACATGTGGCATGGCATGCCTTGGCGCGGTTGGCGTGGCCAAAACTAGGTTTTTGGGACAAAGGTTACCATGCGTTGTTTGGTGACCTTGGACGACTAAGATTTGCATCAAAGATGGAAGGGTGTCCGTTGATCATCGCAGCCTTCGTTTTGATAGCCGCATAGGGAAGGCCGGCATGGTATGACA
>NW_020637566.1:0-478 GCF_003573695.1 Papaver somniferum
TGCCAATGCATCTTTTGCCATATTGTTGTCCTGTATCATTACACCAATTTTCAAAAAATGAATGAAAATCACATTATTTTTGTGTACCTAACAAAAATCAAATCGAATTCACAAGAGGGGGTGATAGAAATTACCATGTATTCAGATTTTCTAGTGGGTATCGAACTCTAGCCCATTCCACAATTATCAAATGCACAAACCTCAATAGTCAATTCCATTTCTTACTCCACTGAGATCATCAATAAACTAAATGAATCGTTTCTAATGATGTTCATCTCATCATTTGGTGTCTCAAGTAAGACCCTTAATTTGAGGTCCCCAAGAATCATGTGTTCCAGCTGATCCTGTGTTCATTAAACAATCAAACTGATCAAAACTCACCATTAAAACACCAATAAAAGCACGAATTTGATAGAAATGAATCAACTTTATTTATTGCAAGAAATCAAAAAATTAGGGTTTTCAATTTCGGTTGCTT
>NW_020637566.1:489-1000 GCF_003573695.1 Papaver somniferum
AAAAGCACGAATTTGATAGAAATGAATCAACTTTATTTATTGCAAGAAATCAAAAAATTAGGGTTTTCAATTTGGGTTGCTTACCCTGATGGCTGCTTTGTAGATGTATTACTTCGAATAAAACATAACACAAATAAATCCAATGATAATAACCAGAACATCTTCTCTGATTTTTGTGGTACTCTTCTCCGATATACTACTGATGTTGAAATAAAAGGGGGTTCCATTTACGAAATAGAAGAATAGTTGATTAGAACCCTAACAGATAAAGGCAAAAAAATGGATTTAAGAATGGTTCACAATTGAATTTGATGTTACAATTCTAAGAAATTGGTTACAGAAATGGTTCTGTTTCTGTTTCCAGAAAACGAAAAAATTAATAGAAGACATCAATAAGAACGAGGTGGAGTAAAGGGCTTGTTTAATGACGATGCACATAATTTAGAAGATAGGGTTTTAGTTGTGTAGGTGATAAAGAAACTTTGGTAGAGGAGATGAAGAAAGGGTTTGG
>NW_020637567.1:0-595 GCF_003573695.1 Papaver somniferum
GTCCACAGGGACAAGGAGGGAGCTGTGTTGATTTTCTATGTTTCTTAATTGAATTCGAACCTAAAGTGTCAAGACAAAAGCTAAAGCTCAGTGTGGATATGGAGATTGCTAGGATTTTGGAGTCCACCACCTAATCTTAGCTAAGTAATTCAGTTACAGTGATGTCATTGTCTCTGGTAAAAAGTATTTATCACAAGTATTAATTGTCTGATTAAAGCACAACTAATCAAAAGATAAATCTATTCATTTTAAGCATGATTTACAGCACAACAACATAGAATTGATCAAACTACCAAGGATGCATGACATACATGGTGAAAGTAATATGTTGTGGAACTAAGATGAAATCTACCCTTAAGCAATTAAGTACAGCAATAACACCACTAAAAACATGAATCAATTTAGCAAAATATTAAGGGCTCCATCTAACCCTAGCAGAATGGATTAGAACATAACAAACATTGTGAACAAATGTAATTGAGTTCTACTGAACATGAAATTATGCTAAAAACTGAAATTGTAATTGAAACTAACAATAGAGAGCAGTGGCTAGTCCAGGCCTCTAAGGTTGAGCTCTGGCTAACCCAGGCATGCT
>NW_020637567.1:647-933 GCF_003573695.1 Papaver somniferum
CACTGGCTAGTCCAGGCATGCCCAAAAACAACACCCAAGAACCCTATTTATACATGCAAACCAAATATCCAAAAATCCCCAAAATATAAAATTTAGGGTTACACAAAAAATCCGAAATTGACCTTTACCTAATCTCTGAAATCAATCAATGGTCTCGACCCATTCTTCTATTGCTTCTCCTCTTCCATAATTGGAGGTTTGATTTCACTAACTCTGTTTCTCTCAAACCTAGTTTCTAGGTTCACTGTTTTTGAAAAGATAAAAGGGTTGAGAGAGAAGGAGCTAG
>NW_020637568.1:0-340 GCF_003573695.1 Papaver somniferum
GAGAAGACTAGTATATCATCTTAGAGAATTATATGCAGCTAGGGGTGGAATTGAAGCCTTAGTTCTCACCTTATCCCTTAGCTTCCATCACTGCCCTTGGCTCACAGCCTTGGTTTGTTTGTCTTTGTTTCACTGTTTCTTTGTTCTCTGTCACTGTTACCTCATTGCTTTACTTACTGCCTTGTTAATTTAGATAACTAGCTTAAAAACTTCAACTATACACCCTAGTCCATGTGGAAATGACCCGTTCTTGCACAAGCTACAATCGAAACCGTGCACTTGCGGTTAACAAGTAGGCTTCCTCTTGCTCTTATTTTCTGTCCCCTTTCAAAGCCTACCA
>NW_020637568.1:540-917 GCF_003573695.1 Papaver somniferum
GACCCACAGTTATTTCGACTGTTACTTTATGGTTCGAGTTGACTAATCCTTTCCTAAGTCTGGCTGAAGACTTTAAACTTAGCACTTCTTGGGAGGTATCCCATGCTCATGCAACACGGTAATATCTTTCCTTAACTCTTTCGCTTCAAATGGTAACAGTTTCTCCTTATTCATGCTTTTAGTTTCATCTTTAGAACATTGAGGACAATGTTAGATTTAAGTTTGGGGGTATGGGAGAAACTCTTTTAGTTGCAATTAGTAAACTCCAGAGCCTAGAAATTTATGCCTATTAAGGTTTGCACTAACCAATCTAAGTGGATGGGAACATCTTGGTTGTAGGAGCTGAGGAACCAATCTGATTAGATGGAAACATCTAT
>NW_020637569.1:0-384 GCF_003573695.1 Papaver somniferum
GCATACAAAGGATGGTTATTGTTGTGTGACACTGCATTACATAGATGAGGAGTGGAAACTGGTTAAGAAAACACTAGAATATACTTTAGTGCCATCACCACACTCTGGAGAGGTTCTAGCATCTGTAGTGAAATCAGTGTGTCTAGAATGGAGCATAGACAATAAGATTTTTGCTGTAGCTGCTGACAATGCTAGATCCAACAATGTTATGATGGAACAGTTGAAGAAATGGCTTGATAGCAAAGACTGTTTAGTTCTTAATTGGAATATGTTCCAAATGAGGTGTTGTAATCATATATTGCACTTAATTGTTGGGTGGGGAATGAGAGTAGCTGCTCCATTTATAGATGCAGTTAGAGAGTGTGTAAAATATGTCAAGTCAAG
>NW_020637569.1:584-778 GCF_003573695.1 Papaver somniferum
CATCTCACAGGAGTTCATTAGCTCCAGATCTTGTTGAAGCTTTGCTTTGTTTGGGTGATTGGCTGCCAGATCTCACTCTCAGTGACAGTGATAGTTGTGTTACAGGTACATCTTAATCTTTATTTTTTTTTTGCAATTTATTGGCTTATTGCACTGACAATGACATTGCCAGCTTAAAATGTCTAAGACTTTTG
>NW_020637569.1:789-1000 GCF_003573695.1 Papaver somniferum
CCAGCTTAAAATGTCTAACACTTTTGATTTTTCTTTCAAAATACAGAAGTTCAGGACTAAGGAGTAAGGTAAATGCATTTGCAGATGCAGTTGGCACTTGGGACTTGGCAGAGGAGAATCTGGAGATGGAGGAGGAATGCATTTGCAAAAAAAACATGAAGATTATGAACTTGTTTTCTTGTGTGGCAATGGCATGAACATCTGTATGTCT
>NW_020637570.1:0-380 GCF_003573695.1 Papaver somniferum
AACACATGTAAACATTGTTCCCTAGGATGAAATCCTCACCTTATACCCATACATAATCACAATATCATTCAAATGATTATGACGATATCTTATCTACAAAGTTTAATGGTTAAGCAATAATCCTCGTATTGTATTTCTTAACACTATGTCCATCTACAGTTCATATATGCTTCACAGTTATGTTTTCAATATGCACGACTTGAAAGATACGTTAGGGAATGAAACAGTTCAAGTCAAATATCATTAACCTCAAGTGGAAGGATGATTGTTGTCGTTGTAGCTCCTTGCTTCTTCACATCTTCAAGACTTCACAATACTTTTAATGTCTCATATCCTAAATCTTTCAAGCTAACCTAGACGAAGTTTAACTCTAGTACATA
>NW_020637570.1:391-983 GCF_003573695.1 Papaver somniferum
CTTCGCAATACTTGTAATGTCTCATATCCTAATACTTTCAAGCTAACCTATACGAAGTTTAACTCTAGTACATAATCAAGCGACTCTTAACATGAGTTTTGATTCACTAAAATATGACAACCAAACTTGACATACCAACGCTTGGTGGGTTCAACCGAGCAATGCTCTAACAATCTCCGCTTTTGTCAATTTTAGTGACAAAACTCTTATATCATATGGATAAACAAATTACAAGAATTCATTACACTCTGCTTGATTCCCAATTCAACGGCACAGTAAAACTGCTTATATTCAATCCTTGAAAATGCTGCTGTTGATATTATAATAACAAAGCTAATACTCCCCCTGAGGAAGATAGGTAGATATTCAATCCGCACGTCTTTGTTATACCAATCAATATGACATGTTACTCCCCGTTAGTCCGTGCTTTCACTCTTTCGTTAGATAAAACATTCAAGTACCAATGTTCTTTTCCTTAGTGATACCAATTAATATAAAATCCATGTCAGTATCACTTGTTTACTCCATATATTTCTCCCCCTTTTTGTCACAAAAATGACAAAGAAACGAAAAAATAAAGGACAACACGAAA
>NW_020637571.1:0-517 GCF_003573695.1 Papaver somniferum
AACCAGGCAGAATTTTAAGGATAATTCCCAGTCTCTTGCTAAATTAGAATTTCAAGTCGGCCAAATAGCTAAGTTTCTTAGTGAAAGAGAAGATGGAAGGTTCCCTAGTCAAACTGATCCTGACTCTAAAGGAGAGAAATCGTACAATCATGTGAATTCTATTACAACCCTTAGGAGTGGAAAGAAAGTTGACAATAAGGTTGCCATGCCTGATAGTGAACATGTTGTAGTTCACCCTTCTGAGCCAGAAAATGAGGAGACTGATAGAGTCTCCAAAGAGACCAATGAGGGTCCTACTGAGACCGTCTTTGTTCCCAGAGCCCCGTTCCCCCAGCTGCTAGTTCCACCTAAGAGGGAGTCCAACTTTAATGATATATTGGAGGTTTTTAAGCAGGTTACTATCAACCTCCCATTGTTAGATGCGATTAAGCAGATTCCCGCTTATGCCAAGTTTTTTAAGGATATGTGTACGCGAAAGCGAAAACTTAGTGTCCAGAAGAAAGCCTTCCTAGCTAGT
>NW_020637571.1:528-1000 GCF_003573695.1 Papaver somniferum
CATTGTTAGATGCGATTAAGCAGATTCCCGCTTATGCCAAGTTTTTTAAGGATATGTGTACGCGAATGCGAAAACTTAGTGTCCAGAAGAAAGCCTTCCGAGCTAGTCATGTGAGTTCTATTATTCAAAATATCACTACTCCTAAGTATAAATACCCAGGGTCCCCTACTATTTCTTGCACAATAGGTAAATACCGTGTCGAGAAAGCTTTGCTTGACTTAGGAGCCAGTGTGAACTTACTCTCATACCATGTGTACCTTAAGCTAGGACTTGGGGAGATGAAACCTACCCAGATGACACTTCAGTTAGCTGATAGGTCCGTTAAAATTCCTCGTGGTGTGATCGAGGACGTTCTTATTGAGGTCGACAAGTTTATTTATCCAGTGGATTTTTTTATCCTAGATACCCAACCTGTCCCTGACCCAGAGAACCAAATACCAGTGATTTTAGGTCGCACGTTTTTAGCTACATC
>NW_020637572.1:0-406 GCF_003573695.1 Papaver somniferum
AATTCCCGTAATATTAATCCTCCCCTGTTTTGACTAAAGTCCGTGTAAATTTCTTTTTATCGAGCCTCAAACACATACGAACCCTGTTTTGAAATATCCAGCCCAAACCAATCGAAATCCATGAGAAAGTCCGAGTAGAACTCTCTCTGTTTCCGTAAAATAGAAACCCATGATATTTTCCTCCCTGTTTTGACTAACACCGAGTTAACAGCCCAAGTTTCTTGATTTAAACAAATATACCATGCATGTTTACTCCATTCAAGTACGTACCAACGAATTTCTCCGATTGAATCTCTTCGGAAGTTGCCCAGAGATTGAACCCTAAAATCTCCCGTAACTGGTTTTGTTTCCCGCCAATTCTTGTTTTTTCAAATGAAGAAGATGGTCGCCCCTATCCAGAGTAGGG
>NW_020637572.1:417-1000 GCF_003573695.1 Papaver somniferum
TAAAATCTCCCGTAACTGGTTTTGTTTCCCGCCAATTCTTGTTTTTTTTTAAATGAAGAAGATGGTCACCCCCTATACAGAGTAGGGGTGCGATTAGCAGCTGCCTGGAAATAGGATGCCCCTCAGTAATTAGGTTACCCCTTATCCAAAGTGAGGGTCCGAATAGCAAATGTCCTCCCATGAACGCAAAAAACACTTTTCGAGCCAGTTTCGCCGCAAAATCTTATTTTTCCAAAAACACCTACAAAGACATAAAAAGCCAAAATAAATACAAAATCGAGCACTAACAATATACATAATTGAGAACAAAATAGACACATAAATGCGTCTATCAGTATCTCAGTCCATTAGGATAGGTTCATCTTGGCAGAGGCCTTCAGATAGATATGGGAAACACCGTTCACTTTTAAACCATCATTTTTCTCTACATCCATCTTCTTAATCTTTCCATGTGATTGGCTGACTCCGGTTATGATGTACAGAAACTATCTGAGTAGAGCTCTGTCACTTATATATGAATTTTAGTATGCTTGATTGCAAACTCGTGTACAACAATTGGAATTTCGCATCAGGGTACTTCCTC
>NW_020637573.1:0-423 GCF_003573695.1 Papaver somniferum
AGACAGGTTGGGTATGCGTACCAGCGGAAGTTTTCGAACCGAAAAATTCTGCTGAGTTTGTATGTTTGCAAACTGTTAAACCAGTCACCTTAGGTACGCGTACCTACGGAAGTTTTCGACCGAAAATTTCTGTTGAGTTTCTAAACTCAAATCCAGTAGCTATGGTACACGTACCCGTACACGTACCCAAGCTGGTTATATTTCTCAAATCGGAAGTTCACGAACTTAGACAATAAATCAATAAGGAATGCAATCTTTGCAAATCGTGGCTATATTGTTCATGAATTGATTTAAGTAGATCAAACCGATTTTGTTTCAATTGTGTCTATTCATAAATACCTAAGCAATTGAACAACTCTTCAACTAGTTCTTTTGAAGTCATTTGAACTAGTTGTGAAGAAGATGAATACGGTTAATATGAAA
>NW_020637573.1:434-1000 GCF_003573695.1 Papaver somniferum
ACTCTTCAACTAGTTCTTTTGAAGTCATTTGAACTAGTTGTGAAGAAGATGAATACGGTTAATATGAAAGTACTCATATTACTAACCATTGGTTAACTATTTGTGAACCAACTAAGTATACACGTTTAGGTACGATAATACATTTAATTTGTGTTTGACAAGCTAAGTTTTGATCTAACGGTTGAAAGATATTAGCTTGGTTAAATCAGGTTTTTCATGACGGTGAATATTAAATGCTTTGTTACCAAGGTAACTTAGATTGCAAACCTTGATTTGAAAATTATATATAGGAGACATCTAGCAACTGGAAAAACTAATCCCCACACCTTATGTGTGATACTAGTTGGCTTTTCTAGAGTAGGTTCTCCTTTAACCTTAGGTTTATTCTCGAGACCCTTTAGGTTAACGACTAAAAGACTTCTTTGGGATTGTGAAGCCAAAGGAAACTACTTCTCTTGTAGTTGAGCGATCTGATCTTGCCATTTTCTATCGTACGAGTTCAATTGAATAATTGACTTGAGATTATATTTCTGATAGGACAAGATAAAAAGAAATCACAAACATCT
>NW_020637574.1:0-393 GCF_003573695.1 Papaver somniferum
AACATTTAGGTCCCCCATCACAAGCCAATGAATGGTTATGGTTTCAGCTATACTAACAAGCATATCCCAAGACTGTTGTTTATTAGTAGGGTATGGGCTGCTATAGAAAGATGAAACCATGTATAAACTGTTGGAACAGTTTTCTTTGGATATAGCATTAATCTGGTTATGTGTTGAGCTATCTATGGTAATAGTAAGATTATGTTTCCAAATCAGGGCCATCCCCCCTGCTTGGCCTCTAGGAGGGACCAACCAATAGTTATGGACATTCACAGATTTTAGAATACTATGCATTTTTCTATTTTGTTGTTTAGTTTCTAGCAAGCAAAGAATGTCTGCATTTTACTTATTCAGGATATCTAGAAGGTACTTTTGAGTATTTTTTTTGCCCTA
>NW_020637575.1:0-333 GCF_003573695.1 Papaver somniferum
AACCCCCAAACATCCTGTGTGATACTAGTTGTATAGGCTAGAGTCGATTCTCCTTTAACATTAGGTTTTTCACGAAACCCTGTAGGTTAGCGACTTAAAGACTTCATTGGGATTGTGAAGCCAGACCCAACTATTTTCTCTGTAGTTGCGTGATCTGATCTTGTTGTTTCTATCGTATTTTGAGTACTATCTTCTTTAATATTGGTTCGAGATTTAATCTCCGATAGGCAAGATAAAAATTAGTCACAAACATCTTCGTCTCATCGTTTGTGATTCCACAATATCTTGTTTCGCTACCATACGATTAAGATTATTGTGAGGTGATTGATATTT
>NW_020637575.1:344-537 GCF_003573695.1 Papaver somniferum
GATTATTGTGAGGTGATTGATATTCCTAGGCTGTTTGGCAGGCCCCGAAAGGTGTATAAAAATGATGCGATGAAAACGGGCCTACAGTAATACCGCAAGTGCACGGTCATCAGTTGTAGCTCGTGCAAGTACGGGTCGATCCACAGAGATTGGGTGTGTTTCGGAAGTGTTTTAGCTAATTGGGTTTCTAGTT
>NW_020637575.1:737-1000 GCF_003573695.1 Papaver somniferum
TTTATTCTTGAAAACAATGAAAATACAGAATATGGGATAATATGTAGAATTAATGCACAAAAGATGAGTTAAATGCCAACAAAAAGGGATAAAATATATACAATATTTGGCACTCATCACTGTTCTCCGGGAATATAAGTCTGGTATATTAATTGGTTCTTGTTCACCTTGATTTATCAACATACGGAACAAAACTCGTAGGTATTTCTGTAGGAGACAAATTTATCTATTCCTATAGACTTTTCCGTGTGAGACAGATTTGT
>NW_020637576.1:0-521 GCF_003573695.1 Papaver somniferum
GAATAAGAGACATTTGAATTGTCATGTAATGACCCTTTTTGTCCTATTACAATACCGCCCCTCTAATAAACCATGCCGCCCCTGTATAACATGCTCGCATTTTTTTTCTTTTACCAAGTTCCCGACAAAAAGGTTGAACTTATGTTATTCTCCCTCTCCCATAGGTGCGTTTCAGCTTTCGTTGGAATAAATTACGAATGAATACATGGACATGCGTCAGAACCCACTAAACGATGGCTTGATAGGCTACTGCATCATCTTCCACTAACAACCACATGTATCACATTCACGGCCGTTAAACGCTCCCCCGCAACACAAAATTCGATCACGAGCCAATCAAGAAACATTTCTTTATTGGCATCTGACGGTCGATATTGCAGTACACAGTGCACCCAGACCCGACAAGTATTTATCTAACCTCTATTAGTCGTACTTAATTATCGTTTGGTTATTATTAAATTCTGCTTTGCCAAAAGATTCCCTTGATGAAGCTTGACGTCAAAACAGTTCTAAACTCCCAG
>NW_020637576.1:654-1000 GCF_003573695.1 Papaver somniferum
ATTTAGGGTTTCAACCAAAAGGTGAAATCATTAAAGCATGTTTGTTAGTATTGAATATGTTCTTCTTTGCTTGGTTGGGGAAGATTAGTAGAGGTGGTACTTATAATCCTCTTAATCTTTTTATCTGGTGCAATTTCTGGGAACTTCACTGGATTTTTATTCATTGTGTGTGTCAGAATCCCTACTAAGGTATATTTTCTGATCTTTAAGCTGTAAATTTTATAATTAGCTGCTTTATGGAAATGGATATTGGATTGTTGGGTCTAATTGATAATGGTAATGAAGAGTGATGTAGGACACGTTTACAGTTTATTCTTCGCAGTCAAATGATACCTATACCTCTATC
>NW_020637577.1:0-248 GCF_003573695.1 Papaver somniferum
AAAATACGGAACAAAACTCTTAGGTTTATCTGTGGGAGACAGATTTATCTATTATCATAGACTTTTTTGTGTGATACATATTTATTTATTAAAGTCTTCGACTTTAGGTCATAACAACTCTTGGTTGTGGGTGAGATCAGCTAAGGGAATCAAGTGCGTAGTATCCTGCTGGGATCAGAGACGTAAGGAGCGCAACTGTACCTTGAATCAGTGTGAGATTGATTAGGGTTCAACTACAGTCCAGTCCG
>NW_020637577.1:259-428 GCF_003573695.1 Papaver somniferum
ATTTATGCTGAGTTTGTAAACTCAAATCCGGTAGCCATGGTACACGTACCCGTACGTATACCCAAGCTGGTTATATTTCTCAAATCGGAAGTTCATGAACTTAAACAATAAATCAATAAGGAATACAATATTTGCAAACCGTGTCTATATTGTTTATGAATTGATTCAA
>NW_020637577.1:439-696 GCF_003573695.1 Papaver somniferum
ATTGTTTTAAATTGATTGACACTTGGATATTGGTCTTTGGTACCATCCAAGTTTATCTCTCTAGTATTTGATAAAGACTCGCAGATTTCCATTTGCTTGAGTAAATATCAAATCAATAGAGTGAGATATTAACTCTTTGATATACTTTTATCTATATTGAGTCTGACTGTCTAGTTGATTCTCTAGAAAGTATATTGGAGTTAGTCCATACAGATTGCTAATCAAAATATTGGGTGAGGTTGTTAGACCCCGCTTTT
>NW_020637577.1:707-1000 GCF_003573695.1 Papaver somniferum
TACCTAAGCTATTGAAAAACTCTTCAACTAGTTCTTTTGAAGTCATTTGAACTAGTTGTGAAGAATATGAATACGGTTAATACGAAAGTGCTCATATGGCTAACCATTGGTTAACTATTTGTGAACCAACCAAGTGTACACGTTTAGGTACGGTTACTCAAACCTAAATGAAATGCATTTCATTTGTGTGTGACAAGCTAAGCTTCGATCTTACGGTTGAAAGATATTAACTTGGTTAAATCAGGTTTTTCATCTAACGGTGAATATTGAATGCTTTGTTACCAAGGTAACTT
>NW_020637578.1:0-378 GCF_003573695.1 Papaver somniferum
TATCTTAGAAACCGTATTCGAAGAAAATACCAGTGAAAAGGAAGCCAGGCTTCAAAACCTAAATTTCGATTGGGAAAACCTTTATATGGAAGATGAAGATTCATTTGATGGGTTTAATCACAAAGTGTCTGAAATTTTTAATGCAACTTTTGCATTGGGATGAAAATTCCTGAAAAGGACATTGTGATGAAAATTCTCAGATCGCTGCCATCTAGATACGATTCTAAGAAGCAAGCCATCGTTGAGGGAAATAACCTCGATACACTTTCCAGAAATAATCTGATAGGAAAGTTAAAAATTCTTGATCTTGACACAGGCAGAACGCTCACGCTCAATGCTGTAACCAAATCAGGTGTATCTTCTCACTTGTCTTGGGAT
>NW_020637578.1:578-978 GCF_003573695.1 Papaver somniferum
TTTTTTTGAGATAGAGCGTCTTAATAATGATTTCGTCAGAACCATGTCTCTAAAGGAAGAAGATATTGATACTCTCAAGTATGACCTGCAAAGGTTATCTGGAAGCTCAGAAAAAATTGCAGCAATGTTATTTGGTCAGAGATCCTTTGGAAACACTAATGGTTTGGGGTTTATAGCAAAACTGTAAGCTCAAACAACATTGTTTCTCCAACTAATCAGGAAAAAACGATTGTTGGTTGTTATGAAAAACAGGGAAAGGCTCATCAAGAAAAATCATCTTTGCAGTGTTTGTTTTGTGGAAATATAAAGCATGATCAAAGTACACGTTGGATATTCAGAAGGAGCAATAAAAGAATCACCAAACTACAAGAGAATATGCAGAAGATGAACTTGACACTGG
>NW_020637579.1:0-475 GCF_003573695.1 Papaver somniferum
TGAATAGAGAGTTTACTCAAGCGATGTTCAATTTCCACGACATCCTTTTTCAGGCTAGCCTCAAGAGTCATACGCGAAGAATGATCTTCCGTATTTTTTTTTGAATTTCCAGTCTCTTATTACACCAAGAAGAACATTGACATGGTGTTTCAACCGTTTAAATCTATCAGCTTGGATTCTAGCAAGATTTAGAATCAATTCACTCTCTTCAGCTGTTTCCCGTTCATTGATAGAGATAGTCTCTTTTGAAGGGTAATCGGAATCACACATGTCAGTGTTTGTCTGTCTCGTCAGAACACACGGTTCATCTATATTCAAGATTGAAGAACCTTTCTCTTTAATAGAATTAGATGAGACAAACCTTTTATTTCTGGTGACGCGTTTATCAGAGTAACTACTCTTGTTCATAGAGTCAGATCGCTACAAACACATACTTGTAAGGTCTTGAACGAGTTTTCCTGCTCTGATACCATTG
>NW_020637579.1:486-1000 GCF_003573695.1 Papaver somniferum
ACTAGACAGCCAGACTCAATCTAGATTAAAGTATATCGAGGAGTTAATATCTCTCTCTTGATTTGATTTACTCGAGCTAATAGAATCAACGAGGATTTAATCAAATAAAAGGAATAACTTGGATGGTACCAAAGACCAATATCCAAGGATCAATCAATGACAATCAACAACCAAAGGCTGGATTACTCTAATTGATGATCTAACGCACAACCTGTATAATTTCAATTATAAAGATAAAACAATATAATATGGAAATTGAAATAACATAGACACCAGAAATTTTGTTAACGAGGAAACCGCAAATGCAGAAAACCCCCGGGACCTAGTCCAGATTGAACACACATTGTATTAAGACGCTACAGACACTAGCCTACTCCAAGCTAACTTCGGACTGGACTGTAGTTGAACCCCAATCAATTTCCCACTGATTCAAGGTACATTTATGCTCCTACGCCTCTGATCCCAGCAGGATATTGCGCACTTGATTCCCTTAGCTGATCTCACCTACAACTAA
>NW_020637580.1:0-697 GCF_003573695.1 Papaver somniferum
AGGTTGTAAGTGTGAAAGAGAACTTACAAAGTAAAGATGTCGACAAACTTTGAACACGTGCTATAAATGTTTATTTCTTTAATTGTTCAAAGATATTCCTCAAACGGCTAAGGGAAGAGAATCCCAGGATCGAAACATAAGTAAGTTAAGAATCTTTTAATTAAGGTTATTAATTTCATTTTGTAGGGAAATTCCAGAATTAGTAATGTGCATTTACTAATTAGATTTTCCGAGAGATTTCGATCATTATTTTTGGACAGAGCATTTCCAGGAATTATGAAAACCGAATTTGTGCTTTAATGAATATCTTGAGAATATTTTCGGTTTTGGAAATTCCTTGGTGTCCAAACTTCCTTGTCTATAAATACTTGAAGTTTGCCTTTCTAGCAAACTAATCCTTCGTAACAACAGACTTCCTCTTTTGTTGTTGTTACTGGTGTAGCCGCCTATTCGGAGAGGAGAGTAACCTAATTAGGTGAAATCTCTTACGGCCACTCAGTTTAACGTCTTCTTTGGGATTGATAAGCTCTAGCGTGTACTGTTGGTAGAAAACTAGATAATTGCGGTTTATATTTTGTTTTCGATTGATTTGATTGACTAACGATGGTTGAAATCTGATTGCACCTAGTTTGTTTATTCTTGAGAATCTTCTCTTCTGATATAAGATTCACTCAAACTAGTTCAGAGTTTCGACAGG
>NW_020637580.1:708-1000 GCF_003573695.1 Papaver somniferum
TCTTGAGAATCTTCTCTTCTGATATAAGATTCACTCAAACTAGTTCAGAGTTTCGACAGGTATCTTTAGACTGTTGTGGGTTCTAAAGACGACCTTGTGATAATCCGTTGTTAATAGACTCCATTCTGTGCGTGATTGATCACAAGAGATTCAAGTGATTGTGCGCAGGTTTTCATTGAAGATTTAAGAAGATTTGAAGACAAATAAGATATTGAAGATCTGACTTGGGTTTTATAATCTTTGGTGTGCACAATACTTGTTTGGGTAAAAGAGGATCCAATTAATAATCGGT
>NW_020637581.1:0-363 GCF_003573695.1 Papaver somniferum
TAAAACTTGGACTAGAAAGAGACCTATAGGGTATCGAGCTTAACAGGACAATCATTCGAAAAATATTGGTTACTCTTTTAAGCACACCTCGAAGTTCTTGACGGTTTATGTGAGTTGAATGCGTGACTGCGCCGCATTGGATCGGTGAGGTTTTGGGTATCAAAGCTCCACTGAGCTTCCCTCGCCTCTATTCAACTTACTTTAACTCGGATTGATTCCAGAGGGGTTTGCTTAAATTGTAACGAATTCCCTTTCGAAGGATTAGAAGCTGGTCTAGAAACAATCTAAGTGGAGCCATCATGCTTGTTGTTTGCTAGAAATCTTTAGGTTTGCTGTGGTAAAGTCGAGTCAGCCTGCTGTGTG
>NW_020637581.1:563-938 GCF_003573695.1 Papaver somniferum
GTAAGCCCTCCCGAGACTATAACTCGGCCACTAGGGCCACCTAGGGGTTTAAAGGCTTATTGCATACGCTAAATGCAATCGACGATGCCTGCGACAGTGAGTTATGATTTTATTTTGTAGTTTTTTTGATTTGCTCGGGACTAGCAAATAATAAGTTCGGGGGTAATTGATAGACGCATTTATGTGTATAATATAGCTCATTCGTATATATTGTTAGTACTCGATATTGTACTTATTTGGTTATTTTATGTATTTGTAGGTGTTTTTGGAAAATAATCTCTTGCGGCGAATTTGGCTAAAAATGTGGCATTTAGACCTCCGTTGATAACGTACCGGAAGCGCCTCAGAAGTGTACCGGAAGTATCCCAGAAATAC
>NW_020637582.1:0-337 GCF_003573695.1 Papaver somniferum
AATCAGGTCAGTTGTAAATATGAACCTTCAAACACTATAAAATTCCAAAAAGATGTGTAAGTCCATTCCTAATAGAAAACAATCCTTAGTCGAGATAAGTAAATCACTCACATGGACAACCGACATAGAATCCATATTAGTTTCTATTCGAGAAGCACACTCTAAATCAGGTTCTAAATCAGCTGAAATACGTTCGGTCGACACGTTATCTTCCCTAGAAATCATAGGAATCAATGCATTGACAACGTAAAAAGGTATAAAATCATCCAACTCGGCACAATGGTTTAAACATGCATCTAGTGATTCATCAGTAACTCTTAAGTCTGGTTCTAAGTCC
>NW_020637582.1:537-710 GCF_003573695.1 Papaver somniferum
TATCCCTGCTTGCGCACATAAAGAACCTCAAACAAGGTGAGGTTGCACCAAAGTAAGCAGTAAAGCATATATATAAAGTCTGAAAAGTTGGGGATCAATCCAACGAATCAGGTCAGTTGTAAATATGAACCTTCAAACACTATAAAATTCCAAAAAGATGTGTAAGTCCATTC
>NW_020637582.1:721-1000 GCF_003573695.1 Papaver somniferum
ATATTCTAAGCATATCCCATCAAAAGATTTAACCCAAGCATGGAATATAAAATAAGTAGACAAATATATTTTCGATCCTAACAATTATGCGCAAAGGTTATACAAAACCGGTGAAGCGACAACTCATATTTCGATTAATCAATAAATAACATCATGAAATTAATTTATTCAAATCAAAATAGCCTCAAAACCATATATGTTTTCAATCAAGGTGGTCTAATGCTCCAAAGTGGTTTCAACATAAACCCTAGTTACAAAGAAATTAGAACATAGCTATGG
>NW_020637583.1:0-464 GCF_003573695.1 Papaver somniferum
TGATGTCGATATACTCTCAGGGCATTGTTTTCACGTTCCACGGGAAGTAAAACTCTATCAATCCACACGCCAACTACACAGAACTCGTGATGGAGCAACCAAAACCCGAGCTACCCTGTTTTATTCACTGCCGATTATCCAACCAAATCCGGATGATTTTGAAGCCCATACCACGCCGGTATATCTCAGTCAAGTGTTCCCGTGAAGTTTTAGCCATTGAATCACACTATAACATCTTCAAATTTCGATCGAAAATTCTCAGAGAGCTGCCACATTTTTCCCGCCAATTTTTAAGTTTCAAACGAAGAAGATGGTGTCCCCCTAACCAGTTGTGGGGTGCGAATAGCAGCTGCCTTTTTGGGGGTGCCCCTTAGTAATTGAGGTGCCCCTTAACCAAATCTGGGCTCCGTATATCAAGTGTCCTCCGGGGGTGTTGCGAGTGATTTTTCGAGCCGATTTTTCAA
>NW_020637583.1:475-1000 GCF_003573695.1 Papaver somniferum
GGTGCCCCTTAACCAAATCTGGGCTCCGTATAGCAAGTGTCCTCCGGGGGTGTTCCGAGTGATTTTTCGAGCCGATTTTTCAAACAATATTTATTTTCCAAAAATACCTAAAAATACACAAAACACCATAATAAGGACGAAAACGAGTACCAACAATACGAAACATTGAGGACAATTTAGGCACATAAATGCGCCTATCAAACACCACACTGTATTAAGCCGCAACAGACTCTAGACTACTAACAATTAACTTCGGACTGGACTGTAGTTGAACCTGAATCAATCTTGCACTGATTCAAGCTACAGTTACATTCCTTACGTCTCTGATCCCAGCAGGATACTACGTACTTGATTCCCTTAGTTGATCCACAACCAAGAGTTGCTACGACCCAAAGTCGAAGACTTGATAAACAAAGGCCTCTCACAAAGAAAAGTCTATAGATTAAATAAATCTGTCTCCCACAGAAATATCCAAGAGTTTTTGTTCTGTCTTTTGATAAATTAAGGTGAAAAGGAACCAATTGA
>NW_020637584.1:0-342 GCF_003573695.1 Papaver somniferum
AGGAACCATTTCCCGTAGAAATATGATGCCTTTGAACCCTATTTTAGTGATTGAGGTCTTTGATGTGTGGGGCATTGATTTTATGGGTCCATTTCCTATTTCGTTTGGTTATCTTTACATACTTGTCGCTGTAGACTATGTGTCTAAGTGGGTTGAGGCGGTTCCGTGTAAAACGAATGACCACAGGGTCGTAGTCCAGTTTTTGAAAGAGAATATACTTACACGCCTTGGTACGCCGCGAGATATAATTAGTGATGGTGGTTCACACTTTTGTAATAGACCGTTTGCACTTTTAATGAAACAATATGGTATTACCCACAAAGTAGCTACCCTATATCACCC
>NW_020637584.1:419-1444 GCF_003573695.1 Papaver somniferum
CAGACTAGTGGTCAGGTAGAGGTCTCCAATAGGGAAATTAAGCGTATTCTAGAGAAAACAGTTAATCCAAACAGGAAAGACTGGTCGTCGAGGCTTACTGATGCCTTATGGGCTTACCGTATTGCGTTTAAGACACCCATTGTAATGTCACCTTATCGTTTAGTGTTTGGAAAGGCATGTCACCAACCTGTTGAGTTAGAGCATCGAGCCTATTGGGCTATTAAGAACTTAAACTTTTCACTTGACAAGGCATGAGCTCAAAGAAAGCTCCAGCTCAATGAGTTGGACGAGATTCGTAGAGATGCATACGATAGTGCTAAGGAGTATAAGAACAAAATGAAACTTGTACATGATAAGAATATTTTACGAAAGTCATTTTATCCAGGTCAAAAAGTTCTTCTGTATGACACTCGTTTGCATCTATCCTCGGGAAGTTGCGCTCTCGGTGGACCGGTCCTTTTGTGGTCCGTACTGTTTTTCCTCATGGCGTTGTTGAGATCGAGACACCAGATGGTAGTAGTTCTTCGAAGGTTAACGGTCAGCAATTGAATCCCTTTTTAGATCCTTTTCCTACAGGTGATGCTGAGGAGGTCCTTATGGAGGACCCTGTTTACCTTGATTGACCATCGAGGCGATTTTGTATGTTGTATATTATTTTTGTAGGTTTTTGGTTACACTTCACCCAGGTACTATCTTTCCGACTTCTCTCTTTACTATTTCCTCATGTTACTTATATTTTTGGTACTGTTCTTTAATTAGAAACATTGAGGACAATGTTAGATTTAAGTTTGGGGGTGGGGTAAAATTTTTTGTTACCTTTTCGTTGCAATAAATAAACTCCAGAGCCTAGAAAATTATCCCTATTAAGGATGGCACTAACCAATCTAAGTGGATGGAAGCATTTTGTTTTTAGGAGTTGAGGAACCAATCTGACTAGATGGCAACATCTAAAGAGTCTATTCATAAAAGCACAGAGCTCAGGTGTTAGAAATAACATGATAGTTTCACTATATCTCATTGAGTCC
>NW_020637584.1:1455-2000 GCF_003573695.1 Papaver somniferum
ATAAAAGCACAGAGCTCAGGTGTTAGAAATAACATGATAGTTTCACCATATCTCGTTGAGTCCTTTTCACTTCTGTTTTTATTTTGTTTTGTTTTTAAACTATGTTTATCTAAGTGATTAGGTGGGGCTCACGATTCAAGTTGTTACCAATGCTAGGGTGAATTAGAGTGATTGAGATACAAAAAAAAAAAAAAAAATATTGAGACCAGACTATCAGACCAACTGGAATAAATTCAATAAACTCGACCACTGGAACCCTTGTATATGCCAGTTGTGTTGACCTAGAGTTAGGATTATCGACCACTGGTACCCTTGTATATGCCAGTGTGTTGATATTAGTCAGACTAGTATCTCAGTCCATTAGGATAGGTTCATTTTGGCGGAGGCCTTCAGACAGATATGAGAAACACCGTTCACCTAGTAAACATCAAAACCATCTATGTTTTTCTCTATATCCATCTTCTTGATCTATCCATGTGATTAGTTTCGACTCCGGATATTAATGTCCATAGTTCAACTATCTGAGTAGAGCTCTGTCACTTATA
>NW_020637585.1:0-818 GCF_003573695.1 Papaver somniferum
GGGTACAATTCCTTTTAAACATTTCCAACTGAACAATTTCACAAGGTGTGGCAGTTTCATCTTCCATAGAGACTTCCAAACTTCCTTTGGAACAACATTTAAAGCAGCATGTTGTTGAACACTAAATTTATCCCTTCAATTACTGTTATCTACTTTGGAAATAATAATTTTATATATATGAAGGTTGATGTAAAATAATCGAGAAATATTATAAAAATTTTAAGCGTCTTTAGTGGTGCTTTTGGTAAATGATAAACTCGTAGTTTAGGACATTTCACACTTCTAATTTCAAACATTAGGGTTCAGAACATGTACGTTTATATGATCTATAAATAAGGGTGACACACAACATCGTAGAAAATTAGTGAATTTTGGCAGAAATTTCGATTCAAATATCACTCATGAAATTACAATTACATATATATTTCACATAAAATTATAACAAATTAAGGTGTAAACGAATGTCTATATCTTACCCTTTCTTGCACGTTTATTTTCTTTTATTTTGATAAACTTTGCTGAAACCAAGACCTAAACAGAGAACTAGAAATCAGTTTTGGTGTAGTAACAACCATTACTTCAAAATTAAACAAAGCAGATAAAAAGTCTACATTCCTAGACTCAATAAAACCTACATTGCTTTGATACCTAAGGTAAGTAATCCTAATTGTATAAAGGAATACACGCCCATTAGCTTGTGTAATTTTATTACGAAGATTATTACTAATATTATCACCAACAGAATCAGACCTTTGATTGGTAAGATTGTGGCTCAGAACCAACATGCTTTTATTCCCGGTAGGTCTCTCTTTGATTCT
>NW_020637586.1:0-354 GCF_003573695.1 Papaver somniferum
AGTCACTTAAATTCAGTTCTGTTTTGCTTCCTGTTCAGTTTATCTCCTTACCTGTTTTGCTTGTTTAATTTCTTGCAATTTGTAGCAGTTGTGCACTGAAATCAGTGCACAAACTCCCCCTGCCCTTGGCTTACAGCCTTGGTTCCCTGCTATTTTTATTTTATATCCTCTGCCATTTAATCTCTGCTGTTTTTCCATCTTGTGTTAACTGCTTTGGTTTGTTAACTGTTTTAGTTCTTTGCATCTGCCATATTACCTTGCCTTGCTCACTGCCATAGTGCTTTGCACCCATTGATAGCTTAGGATAATTTCTTGTATGCTCCCACTCCCTGTGGACTGATCCCATTCTTACTT
>NW_020637586.1:554-750 GCF_003573695.1 Papaver somniferum
GCAAATTAGTTTTCCTCCCATTCTAGATGTATGCATAGGATTTTCAACTCAACCTAGGATCACATTGCTTGGCTAGGACACAAAGGTGGATTCTAAGCCCTTAGCTTAGCCACAATACCTTTTACAGTCACTTAAATTCAGTTCTGTTTTGCTTCCTGTTCAGTTTATCTCCTTACCTGGTTTGCTTGTTTAATTT
>NW_020637586.1:761-1000 GCF_003573695.1 Papaver somniferum
TTTTACAGTCACTTAAATTCAGTTCTGTTTTGCTTCCTGTTCAGTTTATCTCCTTACCTGTTTTGCTTGTTTAATTTCTTGCAATTTGTAGCAGTTGTGCACTGAAATCAGTGCACAAACTCCCCCTGCCCTTGGCTTACAGCCTTGGTTCCCTGCTATTTTTATTTTATATCCTCTGCCATTTAATCTCTGCTGTTTTGCCATCTTGTGTTAACTGCTTTGGTTTGTTAACTGTTTTG
>NW_020637587.1:0-177 GCF_003573695.1 Papaver somniferum
ACAGAACAGAAATCATAAAAACAAATCATACCTTGTTCGAATCTGAGATAAACCTAATTCGAAGCTCAAATACCTAATTGAAACACACAAAATCACGAAAATTACTTAAAAAACGAACGGAAATTACTTCGAAACTGAATTGACATTGTAAATCATCATAAAACAGAAATCATAAAA
>NW_020637587.1:294-433 GCF_003573695.1 Papaver somniferum
CTAGAGCTGGCAAACAATCCCAAAACCCGCGGGTTCACCCGGCCCGGCCCGTAAAAACCCTAACCCGGCTCGGCTGGTTTCTAAACAAGCCGGGTTAGGGTTGGTAAATTGCAGGCCCGTGCACAAACGGGTTAACCCG
>NW_020637587.1:633-1000 GCF_003573695.1 Papaver somniferum
TTCTCATAGAAGATAACTAGTACTTTGCTCTCATTTCTAACTTCTTTCTTGTTTTATGCAGGAATACGCTGCAGCACAGGAAAATGGTGGTGGTGATCTGCAATCTGACTTGTCAGAGTTATATCTATATCTTAGTGAGAAACATCCTTGTCAACGGAATCCATCATTCGACATCCTAATGTATTGGAAAGGCCAGGAGCAACGATTTCCAGTTCTTTCAAGAATGGATGGGGACATCTTGTCAATTCCTATTTCAACCGTCGCTTCAGAATCTGCATTTAGTATTGGCGGAAGGGTAATTGATCGATTTCGGAGTTCCTTATTACCTGAAAATGCTGAGGCGGTGATAACAACTCGTGATTGGGAC
>NW_020637588.1:0-403 GCF_003573695.1 Papaver somniferum
CGTGGCCCGAGTCGACTTCAACGGTTCATCCCCCGTCTGGTACGGGAGGTAAGTCCATCGAAACACTCGCGAATCTCTTGTAAGCGAGTTACTGTATTCCTTAAGGTGATTCATTGATTGAGGACGAGTTTGGACTGTTTTTAAATTCCTAGTAAAGGGCAAGGCCTGGCCAATACAAGATAAGGGTTCGGATTTCGTCACCGCTCCCTTCTTGCCTACCTTAGGAAAACGAAACCTAACGCGAACCCAAGATTAAAACTTGACTAGAACGAGACCGATAGGGCGCTTATCAGGAAAAAATTTCGAAGGATATTGGTTACTTTCTTAAGCACACCTCGAAGTTCATGATGGTTTCTGTGAGTTGAATGCGTGACTGCGCCGCCTTGTGATAGCGGTGAGGCCT
>NW_020637588.1:603-975 GCF_003573695.1 Papaver somniferum
GTTAGAATAAAAGACACTACTTTAGATGAGGTTCATGATGATTATGATGAAGATAATATTGATGAAGAATCATACATTTGTAGGCATAGTGATCCGAAACTAGTTACTCCATTTGAGCTTCTTAATGATAATATAATTTCTGGTTCAGATCCCAATAATTTTAATGATTATTCACCTATTCAAAAGGATGTGGACCTGACTAGAGATACCACCGTTTTAGACGATGTAGTTCATGATCCTTTAGCCTACAGAGTATTGGACAATCCATTATTTGATGAACTTATTAATGGATCAGAGGAAGTAACTTTGATTAACACCTTAGTTAATGAGCCTTTATATGAAACTTTCTCTGATAATCCTTTATATGATTGT
>NW_020637589.1:0-1000 GCF_003573695.1 Papaver somniferum
CGTACTTTAGGTCTTACATTTGCCTCTTGCGAAATTGTATTCACGAACTAGGGTGTACGCCATAAAGGTTCGCCTCTTTCTCTTTTGTCATTCGTCTCTGATTATTTTCTGTAAAATTCATTATCTCTGTGAGAGTCTCGCAAATCATTATATTGTATCTGAATTTCGCAATCTCAATTTTGTTGTTCAATCAAATGTATTTTTGAGAATTTTACTTATTGCGAGATTATCGCAACAACTTAATCATTCATACATTTATTGTTTTTATTACCTTTGTCATCCTCTACTTCTTTATTATTTTCTGCTACTGCTTCCTTGGTATTGGTATGTTCATCCTTTTTATTCTGAGCTAGCATTAATTTCGCAACATCTCTTCTCCTTTCTTTTCGATTGTATCCACCATCAACCTCTCACTTCTTTGTACATCTTTGATTTTGTGTCGCCAGTTTTCCTTCTTGTTTGCTCTTCCTTCGCAAGATTCTATCTCAGTNNNTTTCGATTGTATCCACCATCAACCTCTCACTTCTTTGTACATCTTTGATTTTGTGTCGCCAGTTTTCCTTCTTGTTTGCTTTTCCTTCGCAAGATGTTATCTCAGTTTCGTAACATCTCTTTCCTTCAACCCAATCTCCCTTTATGATTCCTACACCATTGGGGTGAGGGAATTTGATACATTGGTGGAAAGTTGAAGCTACACCTAGAATCCCATGTAACCAAGGTCGACCGATTAATGCATTGTAGGGTGATTCTACATCAACGACACAGAATGAGATTTCAGAAGATATTCCCTTCAATGGAATTTGCATAGTAACCTCCCATTTAGGCTTGTTAGAAGTACCATTAAAACCATATATCTTATATGTTGATGGTATAAGATCATCATCTCTTCCACCCATGGTTTTATAAGTATGATAAAATAATATGTTCACAGAGCTTCCAGTATCGACTAGAATTCTATTAATTGCCCATGAATCTTCAGCTTCATCATACTCATCTTCTT
>NW_020637590.1:0-529 GCF_003573695.1 Papaver somniferum
TCCTGAGACCGTTTTTGGTGCTGAAACCATGAATGATTACACTCCAGAGATCTTTGTCGATGCTGATATCATGGATTGTGTTCCTCGAGAGATTATTGTTGATGCTGATACCATGGTTGAAGTTGCTCCAAAGACCGAAAAGGCTAGAATCATGATTATAGATATAATCTTTGCTCCTTCATCCAGTGAGCCTTTTACATTCACGAACTAGTTGACAAGTTGAGCGTCCGTAAGATGAAGGTATACTGAGATTTCAACCTGAATTCTCCTGAAAGCATAACTTTACCATGAACTGGCTTTGTCAGTGAGTCGACATTGTTACAGTAGATAGCATCAGCAATTTTCATACTGGATGTGATTGGTGAATAGAGAAAGTTCCTCAATCATGCAGGGGATTGTGATGTAGAGAAATCCCGTTGATGAAGTTTCACGGAATCACCTCAGGTTGCCCAGTGTATATTGAAGGAGTTAGTGCCATCCATGCATGAATGATGTTGCATATGCTTCAGAAGTCTTATCATGGGATAAT
>NW_020637590.1:540-1000 GCF_003573695.1 Papaver somniferum
CGGAATCACCTCAGGTTGCCCAGTGTATATTGAAGGAGTTAGTGCCATCCATGCATGAACGATGTTGCATATGCTTCATAAGTCTTATCATGGGATAATGAAGACTTATCGATTGTAGTTTAGTTCCACTTTGATTGTGCTGGTGTTGAATCAATGTGTCACCGTCGAGATATTTGTGCTGAAGTTGTACTCTTTGATTGGGAGTACAATTTGATGGCCTTTTAGATGCTTGAGCGTTGAAGCGTATATTCTTTAAGCATCGAATGTCTTAGGGGTTTGATCATCTCGGCCCTGGAGTATCTTCTGTTGATTCAGCATCCCTTTCGTTGCAGTAGTGGGATTCGACACTTGTGCAGACATCAGAGCTTTCTGATTTTGTGGAACACATTGACTTGCAGGAGAAACGCCCAAAGTGTTCTTTGCCATGCTTGGACGTCAATAATGAATGTTTCAATGCTTG
>NW_020637591.1:0-470 GCF_003573695.1 Papaver somniferum
TGAAATGAGAGTTTAGATTACATAACCATGTATTCCTTGAACCGAAGTTTTCGAACTTTGTTGAACAAGAGAAATCGGGAGGATTGTGGAATTGGCTTGCCAAGTCCGCAGACCTAGTTCACAGACTCAGTCCGCGAACTGACGGAAGTTCTCGACCGAGAATTTCTGCTGGGATTTTCGCAAACTCGTTTGTGTGCTAAGTCCGCGAACTCAGTCCACGAACCCAGTCCGTGAACTGGCGGAAGTTCTCTTTCCGAGAATTTCGGTTGAGTTTGGAAAACTCAACTGATTAACTTAAGTCCGCGAACTTGTTTGTGAACTTAAGAGGTTATGATCTAAAGATGTGCTCTGAACATGAAACATTAAATTACTAAGGAATGCTTTACGCAAACCGTGGCTATAATGTTCATGAGCCGATTCAATCGAATCGAATCATCTTTGTTTCAATTGTGTCTTGTGTAGTTACATAA
>NW_020637591.1:481-1000 GCF_003573695.1 Papaver somniferum
CATGAGCCGATTCAATCGAATCGAATCATCTTTGTTTCTATTGTGTCTTGTGTAGTTACATAAGATCTCATAGGAATTGAACAACTCTTTAACTAGTTCATTTGAGTCAATTGAACTAGTTATGGTGAAGAAGAACAAGGTTAACATGAAATGCTCATATGGTTAACCTTTTGGGTTATTATGTTGAACCAACATACACGTACACGTTTGGGCATGGTTTTCACGAACCCAGTAAACGTCTACCCGAGTGTGTGTGACAAGCTAAGATTTCGATCTAACGGTTGAGAAATATTAGCTTGAATCTAAATTAGGTTTTCATCTAACGGTGAATAAGGATTGCTTTGTAACTAAGGCAAAACCCTGATTTGAAGGCTATATAAAGACATCTAGCATTGTGCAAAACTAATACCCACACGTCTGTGTGCTACTAGTGCGCCCGCTAGAGTCGATATCCATTAACCTTTGATTTTCTTCTTTAAAATCAGGTAAACGACTTAAAGACTTCATTGGGATTGTGAA
>NW_020637592.1:0-480 GCF_003573695.1 Papaver somniferum
AGTTGTTAATGAGTATGAAGAGGCTTCGGTTAATGTCGAAGGTATAACCTCGTTTTATCGAGTGTGATTCTGTTATTTCTTCGTTTTAACCCCTTGGTATTTCTTGTTTTCAGCACTCGAGGGACAGCTTCACGCAACAAATGATGAGCTTAAAAAACTCAATCTGCCTTAGTGCAGCAGGAAGGACAAGCCAACTATTTCAAAGGGTTGTCCGCGTCTCTTGAGGAAGCAGCGGAGATTTCCTCCAAAGAGGCGGAACGCCTATCTGCATTATTGTCTCAGGCCAACCAGCGGACCGCTGTTATCACTTATAAAGCTCGATGTCAGTTGGCTGAGGAGACCAACAAAGTCCTAGATAAGATTGAACTTGATCTTAAAGTCGAACATGGTCTTGTCAAGAATTATCCGCGTCGTCCCCTTCCCGCGCCCTTGCCTGGTTCTTCTGGGCCTTCTTCAGGTGGTAGCGTACCTTCATCTCGC
>NW_020637592.1:491-999 GCF_003573695.1 Papaver somniferum
TCCCGCGCCCTTGCCTGGTTCTTCTAGGCCTTCTTCAGGCGGTAGCGTACCTTCATCTCGCAGAGACAACCTTGTTGATGGAGCTGTATCGTCCAAGTAGATTTCTTTTATTAGTCATAGAAAGTTGATCCTTGTTGATTATATAATTTCGGATCATTTTTTGATGTGTTTCCTGTTTTATCTTATTTGCTGAACTTGTAATCAACTCTTTATGAAATGGATCATCCTTTTGGCATACCTGCGTTATCAATTCATTTTTATTTTAAGTATTGTGAAGTGTTAAACTAGAAATAACTTGCTTTGTAAAAAGTTGAGAGTGTTTGGGTGCGACACCGAAGGTAAATACCTTCGTGATCGTCTTGAGACCTGTCACCCCGCTGGCGAATCCTGGGCCAAAGGATTCCCAAACGGTGGGGGCCGAGGCAGCGTTCTAGGATATGGAATGCTTATTTGAAATATTTACATGCACCCATTCCGTCGACCCGCTGCCTTAAAATTGGTTGGGTAT
>NW_020637593.1:0-554 GCF_003573695.1 Papaver somniferum
GCATGGCCGGCCGGCCAAGGCCCGGTCCCACAAGTTTTCATATTTTATTTTATTTTATTATTATTATTTGATGATTTGTGCAAAATACCATGAAATCAAGGAGTTTTTTCATGAAATTAAAGAAATAATAATACAATAATAAGGAACCGTGGGGTGTGGGGCCGGTTGGGACCAAGGCATGGCCGGTTGGCCAATGGTAATGCCCCATACTTCTTTCCTTAATTTTATATTATTTTTTATGGATTTATGGAAGTACCATGAAACCGAGGAGTTTCCTCGAGACGAAGGAGATTTGATAAAATGAGAGAATTTTCATCAAATCATGGAAAATAATAAAAATGCATTAAAAATATAAAACTGGCGTGGGATTGACCACGACACGGTCGGTCGGTTGTGTGTCCGTTCTCCCAGCACCCTGGTCAATATTTTTAATTATTTATTATTTTCTTCCCTATTTTGCATAGGTTCATCGTTTCGTTGTATTTTGAAATACTCGTTCGTGTGGTGACTGTTAGTGTATCGTCGTTGAATACACCTTCACCATTTGAATCGGG
>NW_020637593.1:641-1000 GCF_003573695.1 Papaver somniferum
TCAGACTCCCGGTTGTTGATTTTTTATTACTAATTGTGGAATTCAGTGGAGAATAATTCACAAAACTGAGTAATAAGATGTTTATTATTAATTCATAGGATCAGCTGAGGATTCGACTACGAATTCGGAATAATAAAGTGAGCATTACCATTCCATGGGATCGTAGATTCGACCATAGAATCGGAGTAATTAAGATTTATCTATTACCATTTATGAGACCAGTTGTGGATTCGATCATGAAATCGGAGTAATGAGATAATATAGTTATTGCTATTCTATGAGATCAAGTCGTGGATTCGATCATAGAATCAGAACAATTGTTTATTGCCATTCCATGGGACCAGTCGTGGATTCGACCA
>NW_020637594.1:0-508 GCF_003573695.1 Papaver somniferum
AATTGATCTTATGTAGGGAATAATATATCGAAATGAAGCAATCGCTTGGGCTAAAGAGATGGCTCTTAAGAACATGTGTGTGTTGGTGAGGAATACCGAACATTCAAAGAGGCGTTTTGAGATGGCTTGCGAGAGAAGTGGGAAATACAAGGAGAAGAATAGGCACAAGAGAAAGGATTATGTATATCCAAAGAAGACTAATAGGGTATACAAGACTCGTACGAGGAAGAATGATTGCCCGTTTAAGCTTGTTTTCCGTTTAAATGACATGAACAATTGGGATTGTGAGGTTTTGTGTGGCTGTCATAACAACCGAGATCCGAAAGATTTTGTTGGTCACTCCCTAGTTGCGAAGCCGAAACCTCATGAGTTCGAGGATGTAAAGAGATTGACCAAAGCACTTATCAAACCGAGACAAATTCTCAGAGGCTTCAAGGAAAAGGATGAGTCCAACGTGTCTTCTCTACGTACAATTTATAGCGCACAAGCAACTATTAGAAGGGTGGAA
>NW_020637594.1:519-1000 GCF_003573695.1 Papaver somniferum
AAGGATGAGTCCAACGTGTCTTCTCTACGTACAATTTATAACGCACAAATGGTGGAATGGGAAGGGAGGTCTGTTATGCAAGAATTTGAGAAGATGGCTTGGGATTACAACTACACGCGTATCATTAAAAGAGGGCCGGACGAGAAGCCCCTTCAAATATTCATTTCACATCCTTTGCTTTCACAATTGACAAATACATGTTGTGGTGTTCTTATGATGGATTGTACCTACAAGACAAACAAATACAGTATGATGTTGTTCAACATCGTGGGACAAACCCCGGGCAATCTCCATTGGATACGAACGAAGCAAAGGAATTCTACGAAGCTTACAAACGTGGCACCTCGGTAAGCCGGCAAGTCTTATTGAGCCAACTAAGGCTAATTACTGGTCCATGGATCACACAAAGCGAAGAGCCAGGAAAGGGAGATCCAATAGGTAGACCCCAAACTAAAACGTCAAGGAGAAAACAAAGGGTAGA
>NW_020637595.1:0-292 GCF_003573695.1 Papaver somniferum
AAGAGAGAAAAAAACAAAAAATGAGAGAGAATTATTATTATTTTTTTTAAGAGACTTTCCATTTTTTTTTGTAATTATTATTATTATTTTTTGTATTTCTTTTCATTGGACTGGACTTTGGACAATTTATTTTAATTTTAAACCCTACAGAAGGGTTATATAAAAAAAAAATTAAATATAAACTGTTTGCAGGGAAGGACGACGATTACAATATCGTCTCGGCCCCTCGGGTTCGTACATGACATAGGAGTCGTGGCCCGAGTCGACTTCAACGGTTCATCCCCCGTCTGGT
>NW_020637595.1:303-664 GCF_003573695.1 Papaver somniferum
TGTGGCTCGAGTCGACTTCAACGGTTCATCCCCCGTCTGGTACGGGAGGTAAGTTCATCGAAACACTCGCGAATCTCCTGTAAGCGAGTTACTGTATTCCTTAAGGTGATTCATTGATTGAGGACGAATTTGGACTGTTTTAAAATTCCTAGTAAAGGGCAAGGCCTGGCCAATACAAGATAAGGGTTCGGATTTCATCGCCGCTCCCTTCTTGCCCGATTTAGGAAAACGAAACCAAACGCGAACCTAAGATTAAAATTTTGACTAGAACGAGACCTATAGGGTAACGAGCTTAGTAGGAAAGTCGTTCGAAAAATATTGGTTACTCTTTTAGCATACTTCGAAGTTCATGATGGTTTCT
>NW_020637595.1:864-1000 GCF_003573695.1 Papaver somniferum
ATTATAGTACTAGTTCCTCGTCTCTAGAGGATACAATCAAACTATTGAAAATTAGTCCTTTTTATGATCCCTCTATTCCTATTCCTCCTTTAGAAGAGTCCCTCAGGAAGTTAGCTGAGTCGACGCGTAAGTTAGC
>NW_020637596.1:0-348 GCF_003573695.1 Papaver somniferum
AAAAAAAAAAAAAAAAAAAAAAAAAAAAATTGCTCCTAATTTCAAAAACCAAATTTTTAATCCCATAAAAACCAAAGTTTTCGAAACCCATAAAAACCAAAATTTTCCCATAAAAAACCAAATTTTTGAAAACCCTTTAAAACCAAATAGTGGGCTTTGTGTCTTTTCAATATGGGCCAACCTAGTGCTTTCCATGAATACATGTATCCCACAATAAAAATTCCATTATCATGTATTTTCTTACCTCAAACCAATAACCCTTTTAAAATAAATGCAAGCATGATACAAATACTTCCTATATTTCGAGGGTTCGATTCTGAGAACCCCTATACTCATGTAAGAGAGTTT
>NW_020637597.1:0-436 GCF_003573695.1 Papaver somniferum
CGAAGGAGTATAAGAACAAAATGAAACTTGTGCATGATAGAAACATTTTACGGAAGTCATTTTCTCCAGGTCAAAAAGTTCTTCTGTATGATACCCGCTTGCATCTTTTCCCTGGGAAGTTACGTTCTCGGTGGACGGGTCCTTTTATTGTTCGCACTGTTTTTCCTCCTGGAGCTGTTGAGATTGAGACACCGGATGGTAGTAGTTCTTCGAAGGTTAACGGTCAGAGATTGAAACCATTTCTAGATCCCTTTCCTACAGGTGATGTTGAGGAGGTCCCTCTGGAGGACCCTGTTTACCCTTGATTGACCATCGAGGCAGTTGTATGTTGTATATTAGTTTTTGATTTTCTTCACCCAGGTACTATCTTTCCAACTTCTCCTCGTGTTATTTTACTTTTGGTACTGCTCTTTAATTAGAAACATTGAGGACAATG
>NW_020637598.1:0-475 GCF_003573695.1 Papaver somniferum
TTTCTCCGATAGGCAAGATACAAAAGTAGTCACAAACATCTTCGTTTCATCGTTTGTGATTCCACAATATCTAGTTTCGCCATCATACGATTATTGTGAGATGATTGATAATTTTAGGTTGTTCTTTGGGAATTAAGTCTGGGTTATTGATTGGTTCCTGTTCACCTTGATTTACCAAAAGACGGAACAAAACTCGTAGGTATTTCTGTAGGAGACAAATTTACCTATTACTGTAGACTTTTCTGTGTGATACATATTTGTTTATTAAAGTTTTCGACTTTGGGTCGCAGCAACTCTTAGTTGTGGGTGAGATCATCTAAGGGAATCAAGTGTGTAGTATCCTGCAGGGATCAGAGATGTAAGGAGCGCAATTGTACCTTGGATCAGTGTGAGATTGATTGGGGTTCAACTACAGTCCAGACCGAAGTTAGTTTGTAGTAGGCTAGTGTCTGTAGCGGCTTAATACAGTGTGTGT
>NW_020637598.1:486-1000 GCF_003573695.1 Papaver somniferum
AACTACAGTCCAGACCGAAGTTAGTTTGTAGTAGGCTAGTGTCTGTAGCGGCTTAATACAGTGTGTGTTCATTCTGGAATAGGTCCCGGGGTTTTTCTGCATTTGCGGTTTCCTCGTTAACAAAACTTTTGGTGTCTGTGTTATTTCTTTTCCGCATTATATTTTGTTATATAATTGAAATATCACAGGTTGTGCGTTGAATCGGTCAATTGGTAAATCTAACCTTTGGTTGTTGATTGAAATTGATTGATACTTGAACATTGGTCTTTGGTACCGTTCAAGTTAATTTCTCTTATATTCAATTAGACTCGCAGATTTCTATTTGCTTGAGCAAAGTATTAAATCGATAAATTGAGATATAACTCTTGATATACTATTTATAAGATTGAGTCTCACTGTCTAGTAGATTCTCTTAAAAGTATATTGGAGTTTGTCCATACAAATTGCTAAGAGAAATATTGGGTGTGGTTGTTAGACCCCGCTTTTTCAATAACGACATACAAAACACCGATTG
>NW_020637599.1:0-283 GCF_003573695.1 Papaver somniferum
GGCTGGAAAATCACCATTTAATACTGACTGAGGAACACAACTTTCCTTAGTATGCAGGGGACTTAATGTAGATGGTGGATTTTCGACAAAGGCTAAATTCGTAAACTCATAATTATACGAAACTTTGATTCAGCAATCAGACGTGAGTATCGAGACACGAGTCTCTCATCGAATTCTCAACGGAGAGTACTTTCTGTCAGAGTACATGTAGATATGTAGTCTCACGACTGGACAACGGCATATCTCATGAATACTGAATACTTTCAGTGATTATTTCTATATA
>NW_020637599.1:347-1000 GCF_003573695.1 Papaver somniferum
TATATAACATCACGAGATGGACAACTCCTGGACAGCTTGCTCTGCTAGTATAGAGCGATAACATCTTCATGAACAAACAACGAGTTTACCCTGACTATATAAAGGATATGACTTACCGAAAAGCTCATATCGGGGTAATTAATGCTCCTAGACAGCTTGCTCTGCTAGTATAAAGCCACAAAGTTAATTATTCCTAATTAAGATTGATTCTGCCGTGACATTCACTACTGAATTCCCAGAATAATCTATTATTGCTCCTATTCCATGGTCGAATCCACGACTGGTCCCATGGAATGGCAATAACAATTGCTCATATTCCATGGTCGAATCCACGACTGGTCCCCTGGAATGGCAATAACAATTTTTCAGATTCTATGATCGAATCCACAACTGGTCTCATAAATGGTAATAGATAAATCTTAATTACTCCGATTCTATGGTCGAATCTACGATCCCATGGAATGATAATGCTCACTTTATTATTCTGAATTCATAGTCGAATCCTCAGCTGATCCTATGAATTAATAATAAACATTTTATTACTCAGTTTTGTGAATTATTCTCCACTGGATTCCATAATTAGTAATAAATAATCAACAACCGGACATCTGAGCTACCTCTAAGTAAGCCCCGATTCAAATGGTGAAGGTGTA
>NW_020637600.1:0-668 GCF_003573695.1 Papaver somniferum
ATCGTGTCACTTGGGGGGATATCACTTAGGGTTTTGGTCTGGCGGTCTACGGCACGTGTGTTCAAACACACGATGGAATGTGAGCAAGTCGTGCAATCAGTTGAAGGAATTCACGAGGTAGTGGGTGGAAAATCGACCAAGTCTCCACAAGTTGAACAACTGGTTTCAAACACGATATCCACTTCCCCACTCCTTGATTCCATCAACTGTCACACTTCATGGGGTCATGGTGTCTAAAATTCCAGCAATATAAATAAGTCTCTGAATCATGATTGAATCATCATCATCAGTATCATAAATCTCACGTCTCATCGACAACACGAGATCATCAACTCATCAATTGAGCAACTACTCTCAATTGAGCAATTTCAATCACTCAGAGCTTATCGTATTCGGAATTCACACAACCACAATCTTTGATTACCATTGATTCCACACATTTCTCAGCTTCCCTCCTACAGATCAACCCATCCTCTCTTGTGACCGAATTTACTCTGGAACGGTCATTGTCTTGATTTGGGCCAGAGTACTACAGATTGATCTCTCGAATCTAAAGCACCCCCTTTGCAGCAGTGCATCTGTGTGAGGTTTAACATTTCGCTCGGTTCGAGGAGTCTCCTCCGTACGGTCGTCTCCTCAATTCCTTAAAAACCAGCAAATCGTTTTTC
>NW_020637600.1:679-1000 GCF_003573695.1 Papaver somniferum
GGTTCGAGGAGTCTCCTCCGTACGGTCGTCTCCTCAATTCCTTAAAAACCAGCAAATCGTTTTTTCCCCATCTATAGATCTTTACTCAAGAAAATAGAAATCTGCAAGTATTTATCAAAGAGAGATAACTTGGACGGTACCAAAGACCAATATCCAAGGATCAATCAACTATAATCAACAACCAAAAGTTGGATTAGAGAAGTTGATGTTCTTAACGCACAGACACCAGAAATTTTTGTTAACGAGGAAACCGCAAATGCAGAAAAACTTCGGGACCTAGTCCAGATTGAATACACACTGTATTAAGCCACTACAGACACT
>NW_020637601.1:0-314 GCF_003573695.1 Papaver somniferum
TACTATAGCTAAGGTCTCGGACTAGGATAGAAAGTATAGTTGAGCTCAAGAACTCCATGTCAATCATCATACAAGACGAAAGACTACTCAAGGAACTGGTGGATCTTCATCGACTAAAAGGTATGTAGAGACTTGAACTTATATATCACTCAAAAGTATATTTATCTCCTATCTTGAGACAAAAGTCGTTTTTCTATATAGACTTAGATTATACACATTTGGTATTTTGAGCCGAGTTTACCTCGCCTATCTATTTCTCGAAATATGTGTTGGTAAAGCTTTTTCTTTAGCCAAGTTCATCTTTACCTAGTGAC
>NW_020637601.1:514-913 GCF_003573695.1 Papaver somniferum
GTCACTAGGTAAAGATGAACTTGGCTAAAGAAAAAGCTTTACCAACACATATTTCGAGAAATAGATAGGCGAGGTAAACTCGGCTCAAAATACCAAATGTGTATAATCTAAGTCTATATAGCAAAACGACTTTTGTCTCAAGATAGGAGATAAATATACTTTTGAGTGATATATAAGTTCAAGTCTCCGCATACCTTTTAGTCGATGAAGATCCACCAGTTCCTTGAGTAGTCTTTCGTCTTGTATGATGATTGACATGGAGTTCTTGAGCTCAACTATACTTTCTATCCTAGTCCGAGACCTTAGCTATAGTAGACTAGAAATCAAGACTTATAGTTTTGATCACTAACATTGACAAACATGCTTGAGATAGCAACGCATGCGAGTTCGACCGAGCAA
>NW_020637602.1:0-442 GCF_003573695.1 Papaver somniferum
CTTAGCATAATTTGACTACTCTACGGGGTAAACATGCAAAGGCAACCTTGGTTTGGCATGAGCGAATAATGGCTTAGCCAAAAATAGATCATTAGCCGATTCAGAGATATTTATCGATTCGCCTGGCGGAGCACTCTACTCGAACCCTAAATAAGTCTAGCTAATAACGTGATAGTAATTGCTGTCCCAAGTGCACCACCAACACATCCTCTACGTCCAGTAGTAAACGATATGAATCGTAGTTCCCGCTTGGCGGGATCCACATTAGCTACTACATCATCTTTTGACATTAAATGACGCTCGGGGTTGAAATTTAATGGTTCATGCCAAATTCTAGGGTTCCAACCTAATCTTGTTCGACTTAATAATACGTGACTTCCTTTCGGGATAAAATAGCCTTGATACTAGTGTGTCTGAATTTGATACGTGCGGAGCGTTAAAG
>NW_020637602.1:453-999 GCF_003573695.1 Papaver somniferum
TTCCTTTCGGGATAAAATAGCCTGATACTACTGTATCTGAATTTGATACGTGCGGAACGTTAAAGGGAGTGATTGGATGGAGCCTAAGTGCTTCCCTAGCACAAGCTTTTACATAATTGAGTTTTGGAAAATCAGATTCTTGGACCCAACGGCTCTTACCGACCACCATATCGATTTCTTATGTAGCTTTTATGAGGATATCCGGCTGATTTATCATCCCTGCCATGGCCCATTCAACTGCATTGGCTGGATTATCCACCGTTCCAATTATTAATTCCTGTCATGGCATAGTTATACATGAAGGCAAAGCCAGGATAACATCCACAGAGAAAACTTATCTGAGACTATATACATATTGATATTTAGTTTTTAATCGGTAAAAAAAAACACACACACGCACAAAGATATTATTAAAAGAAAATTGTGTGTGTAAAACAAATAAACAATCTTACCACTGTCAAAAATTAGTGCCTAGTTCGTGTATGTGTTTTCAGTTATTTGTTAGTCTTCAGTTCTGTTTTGAACGTGTCAGTAGTAGTGTCTTCA
>NW_020637603.1:0-498 GCF_003573695.1 Papaver somniferum
GGATATCGAATTCTGATACATCCGCTCAACACCCTAGTACCTAACCCTATTCCTACCCAACCAAACACCCCCCTCACTCTTTTCCATCGACTCCATCTTCTCTTTCTCCCCTCACCTCCTCTGCAACCTCCATGTCCGCCACCATCTCCTCCACCTGCTATCCCAACTGCTCCGCCATCACCACCATAATTACCACAGCGTCAAACAATGATAACCCATCATTGTTCCCCTCTCCCTAGTTCGTCTACTTTAATTATTCCACACATTTTCAACTGAAACCCTAAAGTGTGAAATAGGTAAATTAGGTCGATCTAGAGGCAAATTGAAGGTATGGGAAGCAAGAGAAGACTAATTCTAAGCATGGGTCGAAGTTTGATTGGAGTCAGAGATTAGGTAAATTTCTAATTTTAATTTCTAAAACCCTAATTTTTCTGATTTGGGAACTTTTTGGGGGAAATCAATTGAATGTTAAATTGAGGTATGGGATAGTCTATTAGG
>NW_020637603.1:509-1000 GCF_003573695.1 Papaver somniferum
GAAATTTTTGGGGGAAATCAGTTGAACGTTAAATTGAGGTATGGGATAGTCTATTAGGGTTGTTATCAACATTAGGTAGGATTATTGTGATTTAATTTTGATTTTCACCAAACCCTAATGGGGACTGTTTTGGTCCTGTTTTGGGGGAATTGATTGTAACTATAAATAGATGTGTTGGTGATGTAATTGGGGTATGCCTGGGCTAGCCAGTGCTTCACCCAAGAGGACTGGAATAGCCAGTGCCTCAAGGGTTAGTTTTTATTTTAAATGATGTTGTACATTTCAATTGTTTTTATCCTATCCATGCTTTGATCTTGTTGTGCTTGAATTGTCTAGGATTGAATATCCTTATAGGTTGTTAAAACACTAAGCAAGCTTCTCTGCGGGTAGTTGCAGTGTGAGAGCCCCAACTATCACAAGGTTTAGAATTCATCTTAGTGCCTTTAGCCTCATTTCTAGACCAACCCTTAGATGAATAGCCGGCTTTGAAC
>NW_020637604.1:0-239 GCF_003573695.1 Papaver somniferum
CCCCCAAAGTTGTACCTTAAACCGCTACCCGATACTCTAAAGTATGTTTTTTTAGGCCCATCTGAGACTTTACCTGTGATTGTATCTTCCAATTTGGATAGTGATCAGGAAAGTAGGCTAGTGATGAGTGCCAAATATTGTATATATTTATCCCTTTCTGTTGGCATTTTAACTCATCTTTTGTGCATTAATTCTACATTTTATCCCATATTCTGTATTTTCATTGTTTTCAAGAATAA
>NW_020637604.1:439-640 GCF_003573695.1 Papaver somniferum
TAGGCGTCGTTTTAGGACAACGAGAAAACAAATTACTTCATGTGATTTATTATGCTAGCAAAACTCTGAATGATGCCCAAATGAACTACACAACTACCGAGAAGGAACTTTTAGCCATCGTATTTGTCTTGGATAAGTTTAGGTCCTACCTATTAGTTTCTAAGATCATAATCTATACAGATCATGCTGCTTTGAAATACC
>NW_020637604.1:651-917 GCF_003573695.1 Papaver somniferum
CCTTGGATAAGTTTAGGTCCTACCTATTAGGTTCTAAGATCATAATCTATACAGATCATGCTGCTTTGAAATACCTTTTATCTAAGAAGGATATCAAACCTAGATTGATTAGATGGATCCTATTGTTACAGGAATTTTCCCCAGACATTAGAGACAAAAAGGGTGCAGAAAATGTAGTTGCAGATCACTTGTCTAGCTAGTTGATAGTTCCCCTAGTGATTCCCTTCCTATAAGGGATAACTTTCCTGATGAACAATTGTTCCCTG
>NW_020637605.1:0-432 GCF_003573695.1 Papaver somniferum
TAATGTAAAGAGACAGCAAAAAAAAAAAAAAAAAGTTAGCACCAGTGAGTTCAACTAACGAGTACAAAATATATTTGATTCCCAACTCGGCTGAACTTTACGAGTGTCTCCTTCCTTTTTGTTAAGTAGAAAAAGAAAAAGTAAAAAACAAATGTACCTGAAGATGGATTGCAAAGGGAAGGCAAAAGCTGTTTGAACCATTCGAGTTGAACTCCAAGAGAGTCATTGGTAACAACATTAATCTTTCTTTCTTCAAAAAATGAAGAATCCAAAGCTGTAGCTCCCCCAACGGCAAAGTTCACCCCCTGACGTAAATCCTTATTGCTGCTTCCAAGATATGGCGGTAGCAGCGGCAGTCCTACAGCATCGGCTGAAAAATACAAGGATATCAACAAAAAGAATTCACAAGAACAACGAATATTTAAATAGTTA
>NW_020637605.1:443-1000 GCF_003573695.1 Papaver somniferum
TTGAGCTGAAAGACGCAAGGATATCAACGGCAAAGTTCTTATTCTTAAAAAAAATTCTTACAACAGTTTTAAATGGTTAGCGTTAAATGGCTAGCGTGATATATAATGAAATTAAACGTCGCCAAAAGTATAATCTGTCTTATTACAAAATTGTTATTTGGAACAAAAACACTATGATCTGACACATACCAATGAAATCAAGAACTACACGTCCATCAGAGAAGCGACTGGTGGCTCGATGGAAGTAGGTCTCTCCGTAGGGTAATCTGGAAACATATGCATTTGGTTTGTTGTAGAGAGTATTCCCGGTGTCAGCGAGCGAATCTCCAAAGCTGAAGATGGATTTGTAATACGACGACCCTAAAACTGGATTAGCAGTTGTAATTAAAAGGATACAGACTATGATCATACTACTAAAGGTTAAATGGAAGAAAAGAGAGGAGGAAGGAGAGAAAGATGAAGCCATAGTGGAAAATGCTAAGAGAATTAACAATTCGAATTGTTCACCCCTCAACTTTATGTCATGGTTACAGGAATGTTAGCTGGATGGTCTTTTT
>NW_020637606.1:0-525 GCF_003573695.1 Papaver somniferum
TTGTTAACAACGAAACCGCAAATGCAGAAAAACCTCGGGACCTAGTACAGATTGAACACACACTGTATTAAGCCGCTACAGACACTAGCCTACTCCAAGCTAACTACGGACTGGACTGTAGTTGAACCCCAATCAGTCTGCCACTGATCCAAGGTACAGTTGTACTCCCTACGCCTCTGATCCCAGCAGGACACTGCGCACTTGATTCCCTTAGCTGATCTCACCCACAACTAAGAGTTCCTACGACCCAAAATCGCAGGCTTTAACAACAAACAAAGTTGTCTCACATAGACAAGTCTACCAAAGGATCAATCTGTCTCCCAAAGAAAAACTCTAAAGTTTTTGTTCCGTCTTTTGATAATAATCAAGGTGAACAGGAACCAATTGATAATCCGGTCTTATATTCCCGAAGAACAGCCTAGATAAATCAATCACCTCACAACAATCTTAATCGTATGGTAGAGAAACAAGATGTTGCGGAATCACAAACAATGAGACGAAGATGTTTGTGACTACTTTTTATAT
>NW_020637606.1:536-1000 GCF_003573695.1 Papaver somniferum
AGAAAAAAGATGTTGCGGAATCACAATCAATGAGACGAAGATGTTTGTGACTACTTTTTATATCTTGCTTATCGGAGATATTAATCTCAATCCAATCAATCTGATTGTACTCGTACGATAGAAGATGCACAACTACGATAAAAGTAGTATCGGTCTGGCTTCACAATCCCAATGAAGAGTTTTTAGATGTCCCCTTATATATTCTTTCAAATCAGGGTTTCGCTTTGGTCACAAAGCAAACAATATCCACCGTTAGATGAAAACCTGATTTAGATTCAAGCTAATATTTCTCAACCGCTAGATCGAAAACTTAGCTTGTTATACACAAATGAAATGTACGCTTCTAGGTTGTTTAACCGTACCCATACGTATACATTGTTGGTTCAACAATAGTTAAACAAAAGGTTAGCCATATGAGCATTTCATACCAACCATATTCTTCTTCACCATAACTAGTTCAAGTG
>NW_020637607.1:0-398 GCF_003573695.1 Papaver somniferum
AACACAACTGGCATATACAAGGGAACCAGTGCTCGACTTTATTCACTGAAAAAAAAATTTTGATCCGTTTGGTCTAATTGGTCTGGTCTTTTTTTTTTTCTTTGTAACTCAATCACTCTAATTTACTCTAGCATTGGTAACAACTTGAATCGTGGGACCCACCTATCACTTAGAGAAACATGGTTTAAAAACAAAATAAAATAAAAATAGAAGTGAAAAGAACTCAACGATATATGGTGAAACTATCATGTTATTTCTAACACCTGAGCTCTGTGCTTTTATGAATAGACTCTTCTAGATGTTTCCATCTAATCAGATTGGTTCCTCAACTCCTACGATCAAAATGCTTCCATCCACTTAGATTAGTTAGTGCAATCCTCAATAGGCATAAATTTCTA
>NW_020637607.1:598-1000 GCF_003573695.1 Papaver somniferum
TAAAAAGTTTCTCCCATACCCCCAAACTTAAATCTAACATTGTCCTCAATGTTCTAAAGATGAAATTAAAAGCATGAACAAGGAGAAACTGTTACCATTTGAAGCAAAAGAGATAAGGAAAGATATTACCGTGTCGCATGAATGTTTTGTTACCTCCCAAGAAGTGCTAAGTTTAAAGTCTTCAGCCAGACTAAGAAAGGATTAGTCACCTCATAGAATTATAAAGTAATAGCCGAAATTTCTGTGGATCATCAAAATCAAATAGAGCTATCACAAATAAAAGAAATCTGCAACCTGTCAAGAAAATAAACAAATAAAGCACATCCTTGTCTAGTTTCCTGTTTAAGACGACTACATCTAGTTGTGGTTCAGGTTCTATAACTGGGTCCAAATAAAATATTT
>NW_020637608.1:0-881 GCF_003573695.1 Papaver somniferum
ATTAGGCTCAGAAATCAATTTCAGACTTATAACGAAGTGTGTAGACTTGTCTGAGTTAACATTTATAAAATTCAACATTTTATGAACTCTTTCTTTTTCTGTGATGGTTTTGTCTTTCTATTTGATCCAAGATAGATGAAATTTGTTAGGATTTGGATTAGTTCTTCTTGGTCTTTCATCCTTCTTCTATTGTGAAATTTAACTAATTTCGTATTTTCTTGAATCAACGTACATAGAAATGCAATTTTTACTAGAGGTATTTCCTTAGAACATATTATTTGTGATTACATTACATTTTTTCAAACTTTTTATGTTAAAGATGAGTTTATCTAGTTTACAATTTAGTCTCAGAAATCAATTTCCGATTTATAACGAAGTGTGTAGACTTTTTTGAGTTAACGTATATAAAATTCAACATTTTTATGATCTCTTTCTTCTTGTGTTAGCTTTGTCTTTATATTTGATTCAAGATAGATGAAATTTGTTAGGATTTGGATTAGTTTTGCTTGCTCTTTGGTCCTTCTTCTATTTTGAAATTTAACTTCCCTCATGTATTCATGAATCAACATACATAGAAATGCAATTTTTACTAGACGTACTGCCTTAGAACATATTAATTGTGATTACAATACATTTTTAAAACTTTTTCTGCTAAAGATGAGTTTATCTAGTTTACAATTTAGTCTCAAAAATCAATTTCAGAATTATAACGAAGTGTGTAGACTTTTCTGAGTTAACGTATATAAAATTCAACATTTTTATGAACTCTTTCTTTTTCTGTGATGGTTTTGTCTTTCTATTTGATTCAAGATAGATGAAATTTTTAGGATTTGGATTAGTTCTTCTTGGTCTTTCATCCTTCTTCTATTGTGAAATTTTCC
>NW_020637609.1:0-358 GCF_003573695.1 Papaver somniferum
TATTGAAGAAGTGAATCTGTAACAAATATAATTGTTACAGAATCCACTGTTACGGAAGCTGCCCTTACAAATAAATTCTAATAGGAATAGTTGTTGCAAAGCTCTTACAAAGGTATTGGATTTGAAAGATTAGGTAACAGTTCTTGCTAAGTTGCGAAGTGTTCTAAGACGTTGTTCTTCAGCAGCAGAAACGTCTTCTCTGCAACTCTTGATTTTCACCTCTGCAGCTTCACCAAGCCCTCAGCTCGGTCCCCCAAAGTCTCGACTCCCTTCTATGAACTCCCAGCAACTTATACATAGCCAACAGAGCAATTTAATCTCCCCAAAACTTCTCGAAATCTCTTCTTTTCTTTTCTTG
>NW_020637609.1:558-1000 GCF_003573695.1 Papaver somniferum
TTCTTCGCTGGTTATTTCTTCCCGCCTTTTTCTGAATTTAAACGAAGAAGATGACCTCCCCCTATCCTGTGTTGGTATCCCTTTAGCAGCTGCCTGGAAATGGGTCACCCCTTAGTAATTGGTTACCCCTTATACAAAGTGAGAATCTGTATAGTAATTTTCTCCCACGAGCGCAAAATCCACTTATTTAGCCAATTTCGCCGCAAAACCTTATTTCTCCAAAAATACCTACAGGGACATAAAAAGCCATAATAAATATAAAATCGAGCACTAATAATATATACAATTGAGATTATATAAGACAAAAATGTGCCTATCAAATACCGCCAAACTTATTATTTGCTAGTCCTCGAGTAAATTAAATAAAATAAAATCCTAACTCACTGACGCAGGCATCGTCGATTGCATTTAGCGTATGCAATAAGCCTTTAAACCCCTAAGT
>NW_020637610.1:0-262 GCF_003573695.1 Papaver somniferum
ACCTTATTTCTCCAAAAATACCTACAGGGACATAAAAAGCCATAATAAATATAAAATCGAGCACTAATAATATATACAATTGAGATTATATAAGACAAAAATGTTCCTATCAAATACCGCCAAACTTATTCTTTGCTGGTCCTCGAGTAAATTAAATAAAATAAAATCCTAACTCACTGACGCAGGCATCGTCGATTGCATTTAGCGTATGCAATAAGCCTTTAAACCCCTAAGTGTCCCTAGTGGCGGAGTGTTGTCTCCG
>NW_020637610.1:350-585 GCF_003573695.1 Papaver somniferum
TACCCTGATGCGAAATTCCAATTGTTGTACACGAGTTTGCACTCAAGCATACTAAAATTCATATAAAGTGACAGAGCTCTACTCATGTAATCGCACTATGGACATCAATATACGGAGTCAAAGCCAATCACATGGATAGATCAAGAAGATGGAAATAGAAAAACATAGATGGTTTTGATGTTTACTAAGTGAACGGCGTTTCCCATATCTGTCTGAAGGCCTCCGCCAAAATGAA
>NW_020637610.1:596-1000 GCF_003573695.1 Papaver somniferum
TCCTGATGCGAAATTCCAATTGATGTACACGAGTTTGCACTCAAGCATACTAAAATTCATATAAAGTGACAGATCTCTACTCAGATAATCGCACTATGGACATCAATATACAGAGTCAAAACGAATCACATGGATAGATCAAGAAGATGGAAATAGAAAAACATAGATGGTTTTGATGTTTACTAAGTGAACGGCGTTTCCCATATCTGTCTGAAGGCCTCCGCCAAAATGAACCTATCCTAATGGATTGAGATACTGGTCTGACTAATATCAACACAACTGGCATATACAAGGGAACCAGTGATCGATAATCCTAATTCTAGTTCAACACAACTGGCATATACAAGGGAACCAGTGGTCGACTTTATTCACTGAATTTTTTTTTTTTGATCCGTTTGGTCTAA
>NW_020637611.1:0-412 GCF_003573695.1 Papaver somniferum
GGCCTTCAGACAGATATGAGAAACACCGTTCACTTTTCAACCATCTACATTTTTCTTTTTCCATCTTCTTAATCTTTTCATGTGATTAGTATGACTCCGAGTATGATGTCCATCGTGAAACTATCTTAGTAGAGCTCTGTCACTTATATGAATTTTAGTATGCTTGAGTGCAAACTCGTGTACAGCAATTGGAATTTCGCATCAGGGTTCTTCCTCTTAGAGTCAATAATTGTATGCCAACCAAGGAGGTTCTTTAGTGCTTTCCAAGATTTTGCTTAGATAGTTAGGGTCTGGAGTATTGGTTTTTGTGGGTACACCTCTGATAAACCCACCCGAGATTAACTCGGTCACTTTTCAAGAATAAATTTGCTCGAGGACTAGCAAATAATAAGTTTGGGGGTATTTGATAGAC
>NW_020637611.1:612-1000 GCF_003573695.1 Papaver somniferum
TGGCGGGAAATGTTCTTCACATCTGCATGAATTTTTGATTTGAATTCTTGGGCTGTTTTGAAGAGATTCAACACCCGAAATCCATTGGGCTGGACTTGAGTACACTAAACAGAGTTAGTACAAGCAATTTAATCGATCAACTTGGGCTAGAATAGGAGAACAAAGTAAACAGAGACGTGAGAATATTTTCAGAATATTGGATTCTGTTGGAGGATATACGTGCGTTATGAGGAGATATACAGTTGGGATTCGAATATATCCAGATTAGGAAGGATTCAGAGAGTTTCAGAAGACGCGTAAAGATTTGGGGACATGATTTTTGTAAAACAGGAAAAAATATTGAGAAAAATATTCTCGAATTACTGTGAAGATTTTTGGGCAGTTAATG
>NW_020637612.1:0-685 GCF_003573695.1 Papaver somniferum
CCCGAGAAGAAAATCAGCGGAAGAGAACAGAACCCTCTAACACTTGGATTAAGAATAAGCATAATGGGTTTTGTTCTTTATTTGAGTCGGGACAAACTTTGGTATATTTTTCTCGGTGAATCCCATTTTTGAGATAAAAAGTAACAAAATAAAGTTTGGGATGCGTGCATCTTTATTTTGACATGTCATCCTTTTCTAGAGGTTTTTATTTTTCTCACCCTTAAGTTCTCTGGTTCAACATCTCTGACTAGGTTAATGGCATGGACCAAACAAGTCCTAGTATTTGGGCATCATACCATCTTAATTAGTCATAAAACAATTAATAATTTATTTGATTTATCTCTAATAAAAATAACTTTAATCAAGATCGATTACTAAAAATAAATCAAGATCAATCAAAAAAATTACATCAAGTTCATACATCCAAATTAAATCAAGATCAAATATAAGCAGAAAAAATTCGCGAATATAGTGATTTTTTCCTCAATTTAACAACCAGAATACAAATATATACCATTATTTTGGAAACTTTCAAATCTATAATCGTATAGATTAGCATAACTTTGAGTATACAAGGGAGCACTTTCAACAGCCGAAAGTAAATATAGTGGTGTCCATCGAAGAAAACAACGAAAAACAAAATACCATCTTTATCCTTATTTTAACCCTAAGTCGATTATGATGT
>NW_020637612.1:696-1000 GCF_003573695.1 Papaver somniferum
AAAAAAAATTTTTTTTTTTTTTTTTTTTTTTTTTTTTTTTTTTTTAAGTTTCATACGTAACAGGATTCAATTGGGTTTATCTATATTTCAAAATGGATTCATTGGGTTGGAATTTACGATTATGTGTCTGTTTAAATGAATAAGGTTTAAAAGTGGAGAGGCAAAGACTGCATCAAAAAATGCTTTGTGAATCGAGCGACTGACTAGGAGTCGAATCGTCTCCTCTCAAAATGGTCATGAACGTTTGATTTTAAATGTTTCTTTCAATTTTAGGCATCTCTTGCTGTTGATTTGAGTGTACTAA
>NW_020637613.1:0-639 GCF_003573695.1 Papaver somniferum
TTGTTCAATAAGGCCAAAGGGAAGTAGAAATTTATAAGTCAAGCAAGAAATCGAAGAGAAGAGTTAATTGTCAAGGTTCTATGAGGTTCGATAGTTTATCATCAACAGTTGAAGACCGAAGAAGACGTTGTTTCTACTGAGCACTATGAGAGAGTCGAAGAAAGATACATTTGGTTGCTTTGTTAGTCCGCTTTCAATCTGGCACAAGATCTTTCTAGCACTGGTTTAACTCATCACACGTAATTAGTCCAGCTGTGTAGCAGATGTCCCTCTCATCTTTATCTCTCTCTTAATCTTATCCAGCTGTAAAGCAGCGGACGCATCTTACAATGTTTATCTAGCTGTGTAGCGGATATCTCTTTATCTAGCAGTGTTGCGGATGTGTCTCCCCTTTTCTTCAGTCAGCTTTAGAGCTGACACCTTTAATTTCTCTGGCATTCTAGTTACTTGGAGATAGGTTGAGAATATGTATGTCCTCATAGCTCTTTGGATACTTGTGACCAATTAGAAGTAATGGTTTTTTGGGGACACCTCTGGTAAACCCTCCGGAGATTAACTCGGTTTTATTTATTTTTTATTAGTTTTGCTCGAGGACTAGCAAATAATAAGTTTGGGGGTATTTGATAGGAGCATTTATTT
>NW_020637613.1:720-1000 GCF_003573695.1 Papaver somniferum
TCCTCAATGTTTCGTATTGTTGGTACTCGTTTTCGTCCTTATTATGGTGTTTTGTGTATTTTTAGGTATTTTTGGAAAATAAATATTGTTGGAAAAATCGGCTCGAAAAATCACTCGGAACACCCCCGAAGGACACTTACTATATGTAGCCCAGATTTGGTTAAGGGGCACCTCAATTACTAAGGGGCACATCAATTACTAAGGGGCACCCCAGGTCACCCCCAAAACAGACAGCTGCTATTCGCACCCCACATCTGGTTAGGGGGACACCACCTTCTTC
>NW_020637614.1:0-396 GCF_003573695.1 Papaver somniferum
CGTGGCTGGAATTGTTTGCCATTAGCATGGTGGTGCGGCTGGCATGTTTGGCATGCCTTGGCGCGGTAGCATGATAATTAGGGTTTGGCATAAAAGATGTCAGTCAATGTTAAGGGTTCTGCCGTGGAACATGACCCATGTAAAAAAAAGGTATCCTGGTAATTCTTACGTAGACATGATGATTGATTCAATAAATATGTTAATGGTCATAGTGACGTCATGTCGGACGTACAGTTTTACGATTTTAACCCTAAGCTAAAAACCACCATCAACAATAAGTCCCCTGCTTAGCTCGGAACATGAGCATTGTTGCGAGGTAAGCATAAGATGGTGACAGGCGAGGACAAAATCGAAATGACAAGTCGTGAAAAGATGGTCAAGAAGACCCGACTAACC
>NW_020637614.1:406-1000 GCF_003573695.1 Papaver somniferum
AGGTAAGCATAAGATGGTGACAGGCGAGGACAAAATCGAAATGACAAGTCGTGAAAAGATGGTCAAGAAGACCCGACTAACCTTTTTCGAGAGGTAAGGAGAGTTTGTGATTCTCGTGTTGCCGGCCTTGCATAGATTCTACTTGTGGTGCTGCTAGCTAGACTGTGAAGGGGTGAGATGTAGATTGTGGGCTTGGAAAGGTCACGCGTCATCTTGGCTGGGTTAGGGAACGCAGAGGTGCTGTCTTAGCGAGTTATCGGTGTTGGTGCAGATTGAGGGGAGCCGCTGGCGTTGGTCGGCTTGGAATGGGAGCCGCATGCGTTGATCGGCTTGGAATAGGAGCCGTCAGCATTGGTCGTATTGAAATGGAGCTGCTTGCGTTGCTCGGCTTGGAGTGGAGCTAGCTTGAGTTCCTTGGAAGGATGATGACTGGCTTCAGTTTCATGGGATGATGGAAACTTTGTCTGAATTAGGGTTTGGCATGCCGAAACACTAATTAGCGCCCTTTACTAGAATCGCTGTAGAATTCTCGTACGAACTCGGATTTTGACGGTCCGCCCCTCCATTCTGAACGAAAAAGAATGTCTTATCTCC
>NW_020637615.1:0-518 GCF_003573695.1 Papaver somniferum
AAGAAAAGAGAGGAGAAGTCCATATTCTTGATGAGAAATAAGCTCATCAAAATACAACATGACTACTCAATGTAGCATCCTTCTTGTAATGTGGAAGGATGCTCATAATTCTCAAGAAGCCTTTGTGTCTTGAGAAAGTAATTGTTGTCATATTTTATATTTTTGTCCGTTACGAAATGATGATCATAAAACTGTTGAGACTTGTTCCAGTACTTTACTTGATGTAATGTTTTTTGATCGTTCACTCTTGAGAATAATTTCTTGTTGATTACCTTGATTTTAAACAATCTCTTGTGTTCCCTTGAACTAAGAATGTCATCCCTTGTTTAGAATGATTCTTGAATTTCTCAAGACTTCTTCTAAATTTAGCTCCATTATTATTTTGGTCTCGTACCAAGGTTGTAACCATAAGTGCACGTATACCCGACCCACACGGAACATATACGAGTATCCCTAGGGTTTCCTGAGAAACACTCATATATATATATATATATATATATATATATATATATATATAT
>NW_020637616.1:0-451 GCF_003573695.1 Papaver somniferum
TGCATATTGAGGTTCATGACCTACAGAAGGTCCATAATAATAATCCCTATAACTATTGACATCATGGTCTGTGGGAGGCTCATAAGGTGAATCTTGCCCGTAAGCTTCTCTAATAGATTTATTCCCAGTGGCAGACCAAAATCCAGACATGTTATGTTTATCAAACAATCACACAATTCAAAAAGAGAAATAAGGCCCACACTTTTCAGTTATGGGTTTCAAAAATTTGGTTTTTAGGCTTTAAAGGTAAAGCCTATTTGGGATTTTTGGTTAAAAAGAGGGAGAAAATTTTTGGTTTTTGAATGGGAGAAAACTTTTGGTTTTAATTGTGAGATAAAAAGAAAAATTTGGTTTTTAATATTGGGAGAAAAACTTTGGTTTTAAAATTGGGAGCAAGCCCACATTGGTGGAGCAAGAATTTGGTTTTGAGTTGGGAGAAAAATTTGGTTTT
>NW_020637616.1:507-1000 GCF_003573695.1 Papaver somniferum
AGAAAAATTTGGTTTTGATGGGTTTTGAAATTTTTTGGATTTGTTGGGTTTTGAAAAGAAAATTTGGTTTGAATGTGGGAGAAAAATTTTGGTTGTTGGGAGCAAATTTGGTTTTAAAATTGGGAGCAAGCCCACATTGATAGGAGAATGCACAACCCACTAGGCAGTTTGAAAAACAACCTACAACTGTGAATTTTGATGAAGTTTGAACATGCCCAGTTGGTATTTTAACAGGTCCCAAAGCATAGCCCAGTAGTCTTCAGGAGGCCCAACAGGTTATTTGGAAAGTGAGGAGCCCAACAGAAGTTTTTGAAATTGGAAAACTTGATAGATTTTCAAAGATTTTAAGCCCACTGTTCTCAAAGTTCCAAAGTTGATTTTTTGAGTACAAGGCCCAGTTAATGTTCAAAGTTATAAGCCCACAGTCCAATTAAAATTACAAGCCCAAAAGTCCAAAAACACAAGCCCACAGTTGGGTTTAAAATAATATTAC
>NW_020637617.1:0-257 GCF_003573695.1 Papaver somniferum
GTTTACAATAAAGAGAAAGATAAGTAAATGTTCTAAAACAGGATTCTGCGACCCACAGAAGGCGTCCAAAATGAACGACAAAGCTGAGGTGCTGTTGTCGCTGAAATGCTACGACCCACACCTACGACCCACGGACTGAGTCATTTCCACTGTTGATAAACGACTGCTACTGCGAGTCCGTTCTTCGTGTCCTTGGTGTTCTTCATCAGCAGCAGCAGCAGCAGCAGCAGAGTTTGATAAACTCTTGATTTCTGCGT